>NC_142520.1:27846814-27944314 GCF_964205215.1 Stylophora pistillata
GCGTACGATACTATAAAATGACCCCACCCCCGGTGGGACTCGAACCCACAACCTTTGAATTAGAAGTCCAACACGCTAATCCATTGCGCCACGGGGGCTTTACAATTTTAATCTAGTAAGTGTTGAAGAGCTATCGCTCAAAAGGTCAGCTTTAAAATACACTTTACGATGGCAAGTTTACATTATCAACTCATTTGATAAAACCAAATATCATTTTAGACTAGCCCAAGTTATTCCTGGATTGTTTCCCATTCTCTACAGGTGGTGTCTCCTATGGCACTGTTCTTTCTGAGTCCATCCAAGAGTTACCTTGTTCCCATCGCTATCCAGCTCTATCAGGAGAGAGGAGAGGATAATCCGGTAAACACATCGAGTCCGTTCTTTGCAAGTACAAATATCGCGAACAACATTGACCCCAACAATCTCACTTTACACAATTAAATCTTGACCAATTTCGCATAGTTTTCTTAGTCATCGATTTTATACAGAAGCTTACGACCAAGAATTCTAGGTCGTAAGCTACTGTTTTATAAGAAGACTAATTTGTCTTTTTTCGTTTAGTCTTTCAACACAGAACACCAAGCATTCCTCTGCTCTTAGGTCCTTATATGAAGGCTTCCAACAATGAAGTCCTTATTTATGAACTCATTCCTCATTGAAGGCTAATCGTTTCGAAAGAAACTCTTTGGGGCTGCGTCAGTGGGAGTAACGAAATAATTTGGATATATCAACAAAGTTGAAATGGTAAATTGGCCACCGTAACGATTACAAAAGCTGACGTTTCGAGCGTTAGCCCTTCGTCATTCGCTCCGACGAAGGGCTAACGCTCGAAACGTCAGCTTTTGTAATCGTTACGGTGGCCAGTTTACCATTTCAACTTTGTTGATATATCCAAATTATTTCATTCCTCATTAATTTGAATATATCAACAATGTTGAAATGGTAAATTGGCCACCGTTACGATTATAAGAGCTGACGTTTCGAGCGTTAGCCCTTCGTCGTTAGCCCTTCGTCAGAGCTCCGTCGGAGCTCCGACCAAGGGCTAACGCTCGAAACGTCACCTTTTATAATCGTAACGGTGGCCAATTTACCATTTCAACTTTTTTGATATATTCAAATCATTCCTCATTAGTTTGGGTGCGAAAACCGCTTTTCTTTGTGTGTGCAGCAACTGGGCCGGAAACGTAATAAATCTTTGGAGAAACGATTGTCTGCTTATTTCAACCACGAGACTGATTAATTATAGAATAATTTGGAAATATCAACAAAGTTGAAATGGTAAATTGGCCACCGTAACGATTACAAAAGCTGACGTTTCGAGCGTTAGCCCTTCGTCGGAGCGAATAGAGGAATTGTGGGTTGTGTGTGCTTTTTAAGGCAGAAACTGGAATTACGTTATTGGTGGGAACATGGCATTTTCTGCCTTTAAAAGCACACACAACCCACAATTCCTCTATTCGTTCCAAAGAAGGGCTAACGCTCGAAACGTTAGCTTTTGTAATCGTTACGGTGGCCAATTTACCATTTCAACTTTGTTGATATATCCAAATTATTTCGTTACTCCCACCGACGCAGCCCCAAACAGTTTCTTTCGAAACTATCAGCCTTTATTCATTTGATTAATTATAGTATACTATATTTGAAAATATCGTGCAACAAAATTTCTTTTGTTCCTTTTGGAAAAGCAGTATCATCTGTGAATTAACAATGAGTTTTTTGAGCTTTTCGATTGAAAATCTTTCAACGCGAGCTTTATTACGCCTGCTTGATTGAACTGCATGGCTATGAGGGGCCAGGTATAGTGTGCTAGAAATCACAATCCATCATTCCTTATCCCACGTCAATTTCATTCCGTCATTCATCATTTTTGATGGCAAATGTAATCTCAATTTCTCGGCCAGGTTTTCCTTCCCAGCGACCCTTGGTACACATGGGTGCTAGCAAAGATGTGGTTCAACAATGCTGATGCACAGTATCACAGAGCATGCGTACTGCTAGGTATTGATACAACATACTCGATCTCAAGCAAACAACAATTAGAGGAAGGGAAACTCTTTGAAGTTCAGAAAAGAATTATATAATGGTGAACTCTTCTTCATTTGTTTAATGACAGAGAATTTTATCGGAAAAGAGGTTATTGCTCATCCAGCTGTTAAGTAATAATTAATTGGTGAATCGCATCATTGAATAAAATCTCGCATTCTGATTGGTTAATGATGCGAGGTATTTAGAGTGGGGTTGTGAGTTGAAAACGAGGCTAAGTGATATTGTTTCTCATCTACGCATACATAACAACTATAAGTAATGCTGTTTTCTTTTTTTTTCTTATTTTTATTCAATTATGCGATTCAAGGAAAATAATTACTTGACTCGTGAATACCGCGTTAAATTGCGCTTGAAAACCGATATCGCACTCCTCGCTTTGCGATTCGTTTTCGCGTGCAAATTAATGCGGAATTCCCTTGTCAAGTAATGAATTTTCCCCTATAATCGTTTTTCTCACAATGTAGTCACTGGAGATGGCTGCAAACTTGGAGCCAGACCTTTCGGGAAACTAGAACTCACCGGAACAATGACGATCGAAATTCGCTAATCACATTAGATCGCCTCGATACAAAAGGGTAACAAGTGAAAACATCAACAACAACACAAACTTCTACTTACCGTTTGGTTGTGCTGTTCATTTTTTTTTTTCTCCTGAAGGATACACCCATCTTCTCTTGGAAGCGGTTTCCATAGCAACACATCGTCAACTTTCTCCCTCGCATCCTATCTTTAGATTACTTGCGCCTTACCTACGTCACGTGATTCCCGTGAACTGGTATGTGTATAACATAAGGGTTGCTTCTACTGTCAATTAAAGGGGTTTAGTTCAATTTAAGGACCTGAACATACACATTGAACAAATGAAAAGTTTTCTCGACAAATTTTTCTAGAGAAAGTTCTTAAAATCTGTGCATATACTGCTGAAAATGATGAGAAAAATGGCTAAAGTAGTAACAAAACTAACAAAAACAGCCAAAAAAGAAGAATTTGGAAGGGGCTTAAAAACTATACTTACTTAAAAAAAGAGTACCATAATGACCCCGACGTGACTCGAACACGCAGCCTTCTGATCTGGAGTCAGACGCGCTACCATTGCGCCACGGAGTCAATTTCGATACGTTGATACATCAGCATACTAGAAGAGTCTTGTGCATTTATGTCGTAAATTATCAAAAGCAAAGTATGAAACAGTTTACGTTCAAAAGTTTGGTTATTCTATCTTGTTTGGCTTCTTTTGCTGGCCCAAGCCCAGCTGAGGAGATTTCTCAGTACGGCATACATTTCTTAGTCCTATCATCCACTTTTCTTCTCGCAGCTTCGAAGTAAACGAACTGCTCACCCCGGGTTCTTGGATTGACAACGCGACAACCCTTGGGGCGAAAGGCACCCAGGATCTTATAGCCTTAGGGTAGGTGCCTTGTGACTCACTTTCTGCACTAGTGAATAATTCCGCATAACTTAACCAGCAGGGGTTCTCAAAGGAGTTCCTCGCTTATGTATCATAGAAGCTCACAGGTTTCTCCATTTTTCAAGAACTGTCAGGTCGACCATCTTGTATGTAAGGGAAACGGAAGAAGTTCTAAGAACTGATTTGAATTTTTCTTCTGACTGCTCCTTTGCTTCGAGTAAAGTCAGTGACTTATCAAGATCCTGGTTGGTCTCGTAGCGAAATTGGAGGGAAATTTGAATGAGGACGATAGTGAAATCAGTCCCAATCCTTTTGGCATTCTCACACAATGCCGTGATTTTCTCTGGTCATCAAACACGTAAATAGAGGATATGGCTGCGCGGAGATACGAAATTTTTCTCAGGGTGTTGAAAATATCTCGCGAATGAGCGAAGCAAACAAGTGAAATCTTTTTAATCTCGAGAAGAGAGATTTCGTATCTCCAAGCGGCCATGTAATATTCTATTTATCATATAAACACCACTGAAAGACCAAACCATTTCACTTTTGCTGCGAAAGGTGCTATCTACCATGTAACCGTAGTAACGGTGTTTTTATTTTCACGCGTGAAGATATATATCTTATGAGACGTTTTGTTGTGTAGTATCGCTGAGTACTTTTACGAATTGTGCCGTGTTTTGACGAGCCCGTAGGGTGAGTAAGTAAGTAAGTAAGTAACAACTTTATTTACAGAGGGTAACACATAACAGATAAAAACTGACGAACCAGTGTCCCTCTATCCTAAGTGAAAAGTTAAAAACTATTTACACTTATAAGATAAGTATCAGAAAAGTATTTATGAATAAAGGCTGATATTTTCTAAAGAAACTGTTTGGGGCTGCGTCGGTGGGGGTAACGAAATAATTTGAATATATCAACAAAGTTGAAATGGTAAATTGGTCACCGTTACGATTATAAAAGCTGACGTTTCGAGCGTTAGCCCTTCGTCGGAGCGAATAGAGGAATTGTGGGTTGTGTGTGCTCACCGAATCTCTTCATGTGCACCTCCGCCAATGTAATCTATTGCATAACTTGCAGTTATTGCAAAAAGATTTATATCGGCGAAACAGGCAGAAGACTAGGTGACCGATTCCGAGAATACTTTCGCGACGTGGAGAGGAATGACAAGGACACATCAAAACCAGTCGCAAGACATTTCAATTTACCTAATCATTCTAAGCAATATATGGCAATCTGCGGTCTTTCCTTACACTTAGTTAGCACGGAAGGCCGTAAAACTCTTGAACAAAAGCTCATCTTTCAAACCGGCAGTCTAAATGCCAGAGGTATCAACGAACGCTTTTCATTGACCATTTCAAAACGAGTGGGAGAATGGTTCGAGCTATGCCTTGCAAAGGCTTCTGGGATTGTTACTCGGGACAGCTTTCTAAAATCACTATAAACAACCACAAATCTACCAACTGTACTGACTTGGAAAGCGAGAATGCTGAAGTATTACTGCTGTGTTCCTGGATGTACTAATAGTCATAGAAATAAGCCTTCACGATTCAAGTTTTATTGCATACCGAAAGACACAGAGTTACGAAAAAGGTACGATATTATCCTTCGAAATGCAACACTCAAGCTTGTGGTCCACGTAATGCTTGACACTGAAACAAAATATAAATGATAGGATAATCAGTTTATTAATACCAAAATTACAATTAAAAATGAACATATATCTATCAAAAGCTTTTTACAAAAGTATAGTTTAGCGTAAGCCAAGTCCATGTGACTTATCGTAGTCGTAACTCTGCGAGCTTCTCTGAGGTTTTTGCACCTCTACAAAAGAGCCATCGACGTAAAATGGCACAGTACACTCGTCGATTGGCTTTGGTAGTTTGGGTCCCGAGTAACGATCCCAGACAAACTTGCGCGGCGAACTCGACCCACTCTCCCACTCGTTTTTAAAATGAGGAATTCCACTAATTTATTCGTGTTTGTCTCGTTGCCATGTTCCCACCAATAACGTAGCTCGATTTTCTGCCTTTAAAAGCACGCACAACCCACAATTCCTCTATTCGCTCCGACGAAAGGCTAACGCTCGAAACGTCAGCTTTTATAATCGCGAACGGTGGCCAATTTACCACTTCAACTTTGTTGATATATTCAGATAAGTATTTACACTCACAAGAGTAAATAAAGGAACGAGTAAAAATACTCAGCGATACTACACAACAAAACGTCTAATAAGTTATTTATTACCCAACACGCCTAATTGTTATTTCAGTGCGGGCGAATTTTGCGGATATTTATTTACAGGGAGTGCGTGACAGAAGTATGCGAAGCGGAACGGAATTGGCGCGTTTTCGTGTTACTGTTTCTATTTTTTTCAATAAATGAAGAAATTTTCTGGTTGTCTAACAGTCTTTCTTCATTCGATTCATCTAATAGACTTCGATATGTATTTGCCAGCCATTCCGACTCTTCGTTGTCGCAAATATTATTCAAATTGTCTGCCATTTTTTTCGTTACTTCAATCCAATTTTTCGCTTCCGCGATGCGAGAAAACCTGTCTGACCGGTTCTCTTGAGTACAAATACCGCGTGATATCTGTACTCGTCTACGGCGTTATTTGCACTTTACGGAGTGTAGTTGGATAATAAAACATGTTATTTTCACCTGCGGAGATAATCACGTTTTCGCGCAAAAGCTCTCCTGAAATTTCATTGATGTTTATGTAATAAAAACCAACCTTATGACTTCGACTATATCTGAAATATGTTTATGATTCATTAGACTGCTCCTAAAGTTTTATCAGCGCATTATCTTTTTTTTTCGATGTATCCCTCTTTGGTGATCGACTAGTTGGCAAGATTGGAGAATGGATGTGCACGGCACACTACCGGCGGACCTTGAGCAAAGAGGAGTAAGTTCCTACAGAGAAACTTGTGCATTAAATCCCTGCAAAGTGATAATTGTGCCTCGATCACGAAAGAAAATCACGGGTCTGGAAACAAATTTTCACTTGTCAGATTTATGACGAATGCTCGTGCAAATTATTAAAAAAATATCATCATTAGACCTCGACTATTCGTGGTATGTCTCACTTCTGTGGTAGAATAATTATGACCGTGTATATAATGGCTCATCCACTATTGTATTCAGTAAAGTTGTTGGAGCTCCCTGCTTATTATAGTGTGGTTGCTTATTATAGTGTGGTTGTTCGTTTACTCAGTACCGTTCGTTTCAAGATTGTCATTCACACCAAAAAATTCGTTTGTTGCCCTGGTAACAGGTGTCTGATCCTTCAGTGCTGCCTGACTACCCCTATAGGGACGATGGACTCATGTTGTATGGTGCCATCAGCAAGTACGTGACGTCAATTGTGGAAGCGAGATATGGTAAGAAAAACTGTTGATCCTAATACAAGTTCTTTTTTATGGAAGAGAGGTCAGAGACTTTCATTATTCTTCAAAGAGGCAGTATAGATGCTGTATTGGAGGTTTCCATTGTGCGGTCCGTTTAATAATAAATAAATAATAAAGTCTTTATTCTATCATAAGATAAAACTACATATCTTATGTTACAATGAATTCGGAAGTTTGTTGGTGTTTTGTCTCCGTACATTTAAATTGTCTCTAAACAGACTTATTGGAATGTAAATTCATCATTTTTTGTTTCTGAATTTCACTGTTAGCTAAATCTCGTGTTAATTTTGGCATTTTGTTAATTTCAATTTTAAAAGCTTGACGCGTTTACATTAGCAGGAATTTTCAACCCCATTGATCAGTGTTTCTTGAATCTGGAAACTGACTGTTTGGAATCACTCCCTCCCCCTCCCCCTACTGTGAACTTTTAAGACTTTTCGTTTAATTTGATTGTAACCAGATGAAGAAGAAGAACTAACGGACGATTATGAGCTTCAGGCTTGGGGACTGGAGCTAGTTGCAGACGGAAATCCTGGGTGTGGTATAAAGGTCAGTTAAATTGATTTACGCTGATTGGTCATCGAATTCTTCGTATTTCCTATTTTGTTGAAATGATTTAAGTCTCTCATTCAAGGAGAACCTTCTGCTTGTCGATGCTATTGTTTCAGTTGATGCCTTGGTTAGCAATTCGAATAGCAACTTCAAATATATTCGTCAACATAACTTAGAGTAACAGAGCTCCTCTCGACTGAATGGTGTAAACAAAAACTGAAAGGGATACCAATGCCCGAGGAAAATTTGACAATTTATTAGAGAAAGCTCAAAGATAATATAAGCAAATTACCTAAGGTACGCCAAAAATCTAATTAAAGGCAAAGTCGCGACTGCAATTCAATGGTTGAAAGGGGACGCGCGAGTTTTCGAATTGTTTCGTTATCGATCGTCCACTGCCGACCTCGAAAACAGTCATAACAGCTCGAAGAATCAAGTTATTGATGTCAATTTCAGGGCGTGCCAGGTGAAGGCAGGTTCGAAACAACACAACAGCTTTGCCAAACATTAACATCCATAATATTCACCAGCACAGTTGGACATGCTGCGGTTAACGTCTCTCAGTATGACGAGTATGCGTTTCTTCCAAACTATCCTGCCGCCTTGAAAGGACAACCGCCAAGAGACAAGGTAAAAATGTCTATATTCTATATTCTTGGTGTCGTCTGTAAATTCCAGCACTCAGTAAATATCGTTCCTTGACAAGGTCTGAATTGTTAGCCCCACCCCTCCTCCCCTCGACATTGTTGCGCAGCGGGAGGTAGGTTAAAGACAGACTCAGGTCATATTGGGGTAACCTCTTTTCGGTGGCTGCAAGCTAATAATTGGAAAGAACCTCGAAAAGTGAATAAACTTTAACTTACGGTTTATTCTATTTCGGATGGTGTGGTAGACCGTTCCACCAGCTCAAAGTTGTTCAAGTTTTTTGAAGCAAATTAAAGCCAAGAAATGTTTACCGTATATTTACTTGTGCCATCTTCCCTTCTTTTCGTAGAAATGGAGGGAAGAAAGAGACATTTTGGCGTGTCTACCGGCAAAAAATATTACTTTGGACATCATAGTTATAAACAAGCTCCTCTCAGAGAGGCATACCAATGGTTTAGCTGACTTTCACGCCATGTATCAACATGACCCAGTTGCCAAGAAAGCAATTTCCAGGTAAACGTATTATTACTATTGTTCTCGTTGTTTTTCTATGTACAGACCTCCCCGGAGGTATACTGAGTTTAGACAACAATGGCAACCACGTGGCTTACATGATCCAGAATTTTAAAGTACACGTTAACAAACGCATGATTTGAAAACTTTTGTCGGCAATATTTTCAAACAGATGAGCAAGGTCTTCTGCGGTAAAAATACTCTTCCTTTAGTATTTTAATTGGTCTTTTATCATTAAGCGAATGGTACATCTTCCCCCTTAATTCATACCCTAACATCGGTATTCATATTCTCCATACTGTTCTCTATACATTTCCTAAGGTGCTGACAAGGAGATTTTGGTAGTTTATCAGTTGGCAGCTTCTTTACTAGTTGGTTTAGTTTATTCTTGTGACCTGTCACCCTTCGGGGTCAAAGGATTAAGCAATCTTCTGCAGATTTTTGGAAGGAGCATTTTTTAAAGAGTCTGTTTTGCATCGAACAAAGGCATTTGATTTTATCCACACTGTGACTAGTGTCTCTTTAGTAAGCTTTCGCCTACCCAAGGCATTATCAGCCATCATGCATCAACCCTGATGATACCATGGATCGGCAAAAGCTCGCAGACTTGTTTTCATATCGTTTCTTAGCTTTTACTGTAGTTCAAGACTTCACTGGAAATTCTTTTATCATTTTGAAAGGCTCTTAGAGAGACAAAATTAATTTATACCGGCGTCTCTTATTTGCAAGTAAGTCAAATTGCGGACTTATATTAACGTTTCTAACTTTGCAGGTTCCTAGACGATTTGAAGTGTATTGCGTTAACCATATTGGACAGAAACAAGAAAAGACAAGTAGTCTATGAGTACCTGAACCCAACGAGAAATTCGAAGTGAACTTTGAAGTGAAAAACAGGTTTGCTTTTTTGTTCCACATAGATCGAAGCTTTATTATTTATCAATGATGACTCGGTGGACCATGCGATTTTATCTGGCACATTTACTCACTTTTCCTGTAGTTTATTACCTTGAAAAAAATACTATGCTCGTAGCTTTTCGAAATATTCTCAATTAAGTGTATAAAGAAAGCTGCTGAACTGAGCAGGCAGCGTGGACTTTAGTCTGCTTTTGCCTCAAACGTCTTGTTTAACTTCTCTTTTGATAACATTGTTGTAGCATTTGCCAGGAAAATCAACCATCTAGTACGTGATTCTTCCTACCTGATCTAGGTGCTCAGTTGATATATCTAAAGCGCGGATATGGTTAACGGGGCTGTAGCTTGTAGCGAAGGAGTGGAGCAACAAGTGAGGCTTAGGTCGGGTTGCGTAATAAGCCAAACTTCCCGCGCTTTCTCTCTCCGCCGCTGTCACCGCGCCGTTCACTATCACGTTCCGTTTTCCTAACTGAATGCCTGGATGAAGCTAAGATTCTTCGGGATGAGTAATAAATGAATGCCAGAGACAGAAATTTAATCTGTCAATAGGTGTATTTATCAATAGCCGTTTGTGTTACCACTTTTTTTAAAATCTTGCTTACATGTTTTGATTTTCATTATAGGTGGTTTTGCGTTCGGTAGAGCTTATCAAGTTCATGGCTGGGCCAGGACAGGCTTCATATATGATGTCATGTGCGGTAGACACATGTTGGCAGTTCAATGTGACAGCTTACTGTAGTTAATTTTACTTTTTCAAAAAAAAATAGATTCCAGTAGAGCTCAATAGAGTTAATACTCAATTATGTAACATAAAAAATGTTTCCAGATGGGATAAACTCGATTTTTAGAAATTGTTTATTTCATCTTTACATAAAAAATGTTGACCGTAAAAACAAACGGAAAGTTTTTGTGTTTCTCCCTTTGTTTCAAAACGTTTGCACGCTTTATGACACATATTCTGTGTTTGGGTAATAGCTTTTAAGTAAATGTGTTTACATATAAAATTGTGCACCAGACAATTGTATATTGCAAATTATGATTAGTTGATTTTCGAGGTAGCAATGAATAACTTTTTATTTCATTTCGAAGTAATTTAAATACAGTTATCAAAACTGTGAATGGGACAGTTAGTGCTGCATGCCTCATTACCTCTCCACTCCTCCTAAATAATACTTAGTGGAGGATGTGGGGGAGGGGGTCTAGGGGAGCCACCTCATTTTTTGACAAAGGGTTAGGGTATCCGAAAACGTTGTTGGGAGAAGGCTTCCATTAATTCGAATTTCTCTCCAATTCCTCCCTTCCTTAACTTTTAATCTGCTACATCGGTATCACCTAGTGTTAGCTAGTGCTATTGATCATATTTTCATTCATCAGATTTCAGAATTCTTTTGTAGCATCGCATTACTCGAGGAATATCTTGTGTACCGAACCGAAATGTCTATCGTTCTGAAGCAACATTCTTAAGTTTGATATTAACAAATAAAACGCTAATGACGATAAGGGAAATGTAACGAGGATGGACTAACATCGTTCCTGAAGGGCTCGTTCTATAGACCAGCATTTATAGCCCGGTCCACCAGACACGGGTGACAAAGGCTCTTGCAACGAACATGAGGATCAGCCTTCTTACTTGTTCTGTTTTCTATTTTATTTCTTATGTAATCAGTTTAGTACGACATGCGCTTTCTGTTATATTTGCATGGGTTGTGGCGAGTACTCTTTCATTTCTTCTTTTTCTCATAAGGTAACTAGGCCGCTTTTTAAAGGCTCTATTTTTCACCCACCGCAGACAATAATTTTATTTATTAAACATAAACACAAGGACTTTGACGGATGTACACAATTACACTTCACAAAACCCAGAGGTAAAGAAAGGACTGAAAATGTACGTAGGGCCCTGGAAGGCACTCAGGTACATTCTTGGTTTCTAAGAAAAATTAAAAAACGCACTTAATTCTCTAGATTTCAATTTTAAGCTTCAGATAATGTTATTGAATCAATGCTTGTGGGAAAAAAGTTTTGGGGAACCCAGTTTGCAACGCAAATATGTTCATGATAAGTTATTTCAGTTTTGAAAATTACCAAAATAAGGGAAAGGGCACTAGAATTGCAATATGATTATGAACCAAAAAGAATGTAATAACTATGTTAAAGTTTTGAACAATTGATTTTCACTTATTGTGATTTTAATGTACACAAAATAAACCAATTATGTTAAACCAGCATACGTTTATTCTTTTTGTCTTGAGACTATATTTATGACTCTACTGCAATTGAGGATTGAAAGTAATACTGGATTGGATTTGTGATTGGCCCAGGAATCTCGCGGCATCCTCTTACCCAGTCAAGCTCAGTCAGACGCAAAACTAAACCAATCGTGACTTAAAGACTCGCGTTTTCCCGCGCTTTGAGCTGCAGCTTGTTTTCACTTTGAGTTAAATGCTAATGACAAACGTAAACCTTTCTTTTGATTGGTCGCCGGGAATACGTTGGTTTTGGTTTTTTTTACACCCAATTGTAAAACTGCCGTTATGTTTTCGTAAATTTACTTGCGACTGAGTCAAGTATTCAAAACTGCAAACTAATTTGGCAATAGTTTTGGGGTGTACTAACTGCTTTGTATTTGGATGTTTAGAGCAGATGTAAATGATCAGTCTGTATCTTTTTTGTTCGACTTTGTTACTCTCCAAGAAATAGCTGGCGCTGGGGTTTAGGCGGGGAGGGGTGAAGAACAACCTCACTCTTATTTGATCTGAACTGGGTCTTGCGTCTTATCAAGGTTTACAATTTTCCCTATTCACTGAAAGGGGCATTGTCTTGGAATGGAAACCTGAAACAGGAATTGTTATGACTTATATGAGTGACCGTTTTGCACTCGGAAGAAAGACTAAACACTCCGGCTGTAGAATGTATCAATCGTTCTCGCGGCTCTCACGACCGAAAGCTTAACTGTAAAAAAAAAAAAAAAAAAAAAAAAAAAAAGCGAAAAGAGACACAGAAAGACAGGCAAAACCTCAGGCAGCTGGACAGGACAAGCATGCATTGACTTCTAAAGAGCCAATTCAAAGAAGAGAATCCATGTAACATAACTGAAAATGCCCCTTTAGAACTGAACGAGTATATCGACCGGCACCTTGTAAGATAAACGTGTTGGGGAAGAGAAACTTACGATAGCTAACTAGATAAGCATGCTGCATTTATTTCAATTAAAACTTTAGCCTTTACAACCTTGGTTATAACAACTCAGTTTTTAAAGGACGAAACTGATCTGGCAAATTTTCCGAGCATTCTTTGATAAACTCATTAAATATCAGCACATAATATTAGCACTCAACCAAAACAAAGTCCATATCCAGTTCATTCATAGAGTCAAGTATTTTGTTTCTCCATTTGCTCAACAACCACCGGGTTGCGGATTCCATCCAAGAGGTTTACTTCAGGAAGCTAGTAGTTTGGCAGGTTTTCTTTCTGCAGAAAAGTCCGCAATGCCGCCAAGAACCCAACGAAATGTTCCCCCAGTGAGTTTCTTCCATTCCAGTTGAAAGACTTCTCTTTGATGTAGCGCATGATGGCCGTCTTCAGGTAATAAGATGTTAGTTGTCCCAGGGATGTTCTCTCAATACGGACGATGGTCTTCACAATCCTCAGGAGCTCGTGTCTGCAGCCATGATCATTTTTATCCATGCACTTCAGCAAATGTTTTTGAAAATGACTGTCTCGAGAAGCGATTATCCCTGGTGTGTCGTTTTGGCACGAAATATTCATTGGTCCCAATTTGAAAGCAAGGGATGAGATCAGCTGACAAAAGCTCCTACCGGGCTCCTTTACTGAAGATATCCGCTGAACAGAAGGCCCATGTTGACGTACAACGAAATCGAGGTTGGACCCTGGCACTGACTTAACTCTTAAGTCTGTAACTGCTCGATAAACAAGACTGTAGAACCAGCCCTCGCGAAGTCAAGACTGGTTTGGCGCATGCTAGCGCTAGGTTACATAATGTTAACTTTAAAAATGGTCAAACCATACCAAAGAACTCTACTTCAACTTTTGTCATCGTCGCTGTCCAACTAACGTCTCGTGAGTCTCTGAGGTCGCAGTTTCGTCTGACTCACCGAGATGATTAAATCCCGACCTAAATGCAAAAGGTCTTTTTCGGATAGCTATAAGATCCCGATGAGAGTGTAGTCGGCCCCGTGGCGCAATGGTAGCGCGTCTGACTCCAGATCAGAAGGCTGCGTGTTCGAGTCACGTTGGGGTCATGATGACTGCCTTTTTTTAAGCTTGAAATCCCCTCTAAAGTCTTTATCAATGCTGTTGTCAGACGAGAATGCAGCATCTGAACATCTATGCACCTAGCTACCCATCCCTTAACCTAGCATCAACCCTAACTTTTTATCAGTTGGCTAGGTTGTTGGGTTAGGGGAGGGGTGGGTGGGCAGTGAGTACAGATACCGACACTACATCAGACACAGCTTAAAAGAGACAGCTTAAAAGAGACAGCTTAAAAGAGACAGCTTAAAAGAGACAGCTTAAAAGAGACAGCTTAAAAGAGACAGCTTAAAAGAGACAGCTTAAAAGAGACAGCTTAAAATTTTTGTTGATTGTAGAGAATTTTAGCCTGCTTGCTTTTATCTCAGAGCGGATATACACGGCCACCATTCGAACTATGGGAGATCAAGCAAAAAGTCTTCTCTCTTTAAACGGAGTATCTCTTTGATAATAAAGTATATTGGAGAACATGGCGGCCTCATTCCCGGCTTGAGGCTTACAACAAAGTCGAATGCCAAACTAAGCCTCGTTAACATTTATCCGAGTTGTTAAATTATTTAAAAAAAAAAGTTAACTAAAGAGATAGATGATTGGCGATCATCTGTATTACATACGAGTAGCTTTATTTTGTAGAAGAAGTGGCATTTTTTTAAGAACAGAAAAGATATATAGCATTTGTATCAATAAATAAGATGTCAATTCCGATTAAGGTTCCCACACAATTTTCAACTGATCGATTACATTAAAAAAAATCTGCCTCTGTCGAAGGCAAAAAAGAAAACATTTTTTTGCGTTTTGAGGAGTGCAATAGCTCGCTAGAACAAATGGGGTTTTAAGTCTATGTGACTGAGTTCATCTGCTTAAAGTACACCTGACCCCTAAATTTTTTTTCCCTTAAGAAAATCTTCATGCTTTGGTGAGTACTTTTTCGAAAAAATTGTTGGATTTGGTTAAATCCTCCTTTTTTTTATGGTCCGTTGAGGTCGACTCCGAATGGACCACGACCGCGAAAATGGGAATCTAAATGGGAAAATTAATATCGTGAACAACATTGACCTTAACAATCTCACTTTACACAATTAACTCTTGACAAATTTCGCATAGTTTTCTTAGTTATGAATTTTATACAGAAGCTCGTGACCAAGAATTCTAGGTCGTAAGCTTCTGTTTTATAGGATGATTTTTTTGTCTTTTTTATAATAATAATAATAATAATAATAATAATAATAATAATAGTTTAAACATATTTATACAGGATTGCTGCTTCAGTTTAGGAAAGAAAACTGTTATCAATGCAAGTCCTGTTAAAAAAAATAAATAGAAATCAGTTTAGAGTAAATTATGAAATAGTTACGATAAACGAAAGTAAATTCGGACATAATAAATTCTACGAATTATTAAAAATTATTTAAAATCATTAAAGATTTTTCCACCTTTATAATAAAAGCGCACTTAATGCATTCTAATTTAACTTTTTCTAACGAAGACCTTCATTATTTCTAGTATTGTAGCGGTGAATGTCGCGAATTCTTACAAAAGATATCTGGGAACTCTATTTGCAGTGCATCATTAACAAATCTAAATGTGTTCGTCTTCTATAATTTTCGCTTAGTCTTTCAACGCAGTACAGCAAGCGTTTCTCTGCTCTTAACTTCTTATATTTATGTGAAGGCTTCCAACAAGTCTACTGAACTCATTTCTCATTATTTGGATATATCAACAAAGTTGAAATGGTAAATTGGCCACCGTAATGATTACAAAAGCTGACGTTTCGAGCGTTAGCCCTTCGTCGGAGCGAAAGACGAAGGGCTAACGCTCGAAACGTCAGCTTTTGTAATCATTACGGTTGCCAATTTACCATTTCAACTTTGTTGATATATCCAAATTATTTCGTTACTCCCACCGACGCAGCCCCAAACAGTTTCTTTCGAAACTATCAGCCTTTATTCATTTCTCATTAGCTTGGGTGGCAAAACCGCTTTTAAGCCGAATGCGAGGGTTTTTATCGACAGGCGTGGGCAAGGATTTGCGAGAGAAAAAAAAAAACCTTTCCTCAAACGGGGCTCACGCTTGCCTTTGTGTTGTGTAGTAACTAAGCCGGGAAGGTAATAAATCTTTGAAGAAACGATTGTCTGCTTAATTCAACCACACGACTGATTAAGTAACGTATTCTATATTTGAAAATATCGTGCAACAAAACTCCTTTTGTTTCTTTTGGTAAAGTCAGTATCATCTGTAAATACACACCTTACAAAACAATGACTTTCTTGGGCATTATGATTGAAAATCTCTCAACCCGAGCTTAATTATATCTGTGCGATTGAACTGCACGCCTATGAGGGTCGGGTATACTGTGTTAGACATCACAATTCACCATTCCTTATCCCACGTCATCGTCATTTATTCATTATTTTTGATGGCAAATGTAATCTCAATTTCTCGGTTAGGTTTTCCTTCCCAGCAACCCGTGGTATACGTGGGTCCTAGCAAAGATGTGGTTCAACAACGCTAATGCACAGTATCACAGAGTGTGCGTACTGCTAGGTACTGATACAACATGCAAAATCTTAAGCAAGCAATAATTAGAGGAGGGCAAACTCTTTGAAGTTCAAAAAAGAATTATATGATAGTGAACATGTCTTCATTTGTTTAGTAACGAAGAATTTTATCATAAAAGAGGTTATTGCTTACCGAGATGGTAAGTAATAATAAATTGTTTAGTTGTTTGTCTTACGACGGGGTCACTTGAGATGGCTACAAACATGGAGCCAGACCTCTCGGGAAACAAGAAGTCACCGGAACAATAACGATCGAAATTAGCCAATCGCATTAGATCGCCGTGATACGAATGGTAACAACTGAAAACATCAACAAAAACACAAAGTTCTTCTTACCGTTTGGTTGTGCTGTTCATTTTTTTTCCTGAAGGATACATCCATCTTCTCTGGAAAGCGGTTTCCATAGCAACACATCGTCAGCTTTCTCCTTCACACCCAATCTTTAGATTACTTGCACCATACTTACCTCACAAGACTCCCGTGAACTGGTATGTGTATAACATAAGGGTTACTACTACCGTTCATTAAAGGGGTTTAGTTTAATCTAAGGACCTGAATTTGCACATCGAATAAATAAAAAAGTTTTCTCGACAAATGTTTCTGGAGATATTTCTTTAAATCTGTGCATATACTGGCGTAGGACAGATTACACTATTCAAGTGTTGTGGAATCCGATTCAAGACAAGACTGTAGAGCTGAAAATGATGAGAAAAATCGCTAACGTATTAGCAAAAACAACAGAAACAGCAGCAAAAGAAGAATTTGGAAAGGGCTTCAAAACTATAAATACTGAAAAAAGGTCCCATGATGACTCCGACGTGACTCGAACACGCAGCCTTCTGATCTGGAGTCAGACGCGCTTCCATTGCGCCACGGAGTCAGTTTCTGTGCAGTGACTTATCAGCATACTAGAGAAACCTTGTGCATTTATGTCGTAAATTATCAAAAGCAAACAATGAAACAGTTAGGTTCAAAAGTTTGGTTATCCTATCTTGTTTGGCTTCTTCGGCTGGCCCAAGTACAGCTGTGGAGATTTCTCAGTACGCCATATATTTCTCAGTTCTATCATCAACTTTTCTTCTCGCAGCTTCGAAGTAAACAAACTGCTCGCCCCGGGTTCTTACATTGACAGCGCGACAACCCTTGGGACGAAAGGCGCCCAGCATCTTATAGCCTTAGGGTAGGTGCCTTGTGACTCACTTTCTGCATTAGTTAATAGGCCTGCATAATTTAACCAGCTGGGGTTACCAAAGGACCTTTCTCGCTTATATATCATAGAAGCTCACAGGTCTCTCCATTTTTCAAGAACTGTCAGGTCAGACCATCTTGTATGTAAGGGAAACGGAAGAAGTTCTAAGAACTGATTTTAATTTTTCTTCTGACTGCTCCTTTGCTTCGAGTATGGTCGGTGACTTATGAAGATCCTGGCTTTATTTTTCATTCACCGCAGACAATAATTTGCTTTATCAAACACAAACGCAAGGACTTTGACAGATGTACACAATTACACTTCATAAAACCCAGAGGAAAAGAAACAACTAACAATGTAGGGCCCTGAAAGGCACTCAGTTACATTCTTGGTTTTCTAAGAAAGATGAAAAAACGTACTTAATTCTCCAGATTTCAATTTTAAGCTTCAGATAATGCTACTGAATCAATGCTTGTGGGCAAAAACTTTTGGGAAACCCAGTTTGCAACGCAAATATGTTCATGATAAGTTATTTCAGTTTTGAAAATTACCGAAAAAGGGGAAAGGGGACTAGAATTGTAATATGATTATAAACCAAAAAGAAGGTAATAACCATGTTAAATTTTTGAACGATTGTTTCTCACTTATTGGGATTTTAATGAACACTCAATAAACCAATTATGTTAAACCTGCACGTTTTTTTTACTTTGTTTCTTGAGACTATATTTATGACATACTGCAACTGAGGAGTGAAGGTAATCCTGGATTGCTGCGTATTTTGCGCTACTTCGCTTTGTGATTGGCCCAGAAAACTCGCGCCATCCTCGTGACCAATCAGATGCAGGACTTAAACCAATCGTGGCTTAATCACTCTCATTTTCCCGCGCTTTGAGCGGTAACTTGTTTCCACTTTGAGTTCTCATTGGCTAATGATAATATAAACCTTTATTCTGATTGATGGCTGGGATTATTTTGGTTTCGATCGGGTTTTCCACACCTAACTGAAAACTGCCCTAATGTGGTAATTACTTGCAACCGAGTAACTATTGAAAAATGCAAACTTGTTTAGGCAATAGTTTTGGGTTGTAATAGCTGCTTTGTAGTTGGATACTTGCAGCAGTTGTTAAAGTTCAGTCATTATCTTTTTGTTCGACTTTGATACTCTCCTACAAATAGCTGGCGCAGGGATTTATAATTTAATAATAATTTTATTATTTCTATAGCGCAAAATTCATTAGATATATGATCTAACGCGCTTACTGGGTTTTGGTGGGGAGGAGGGAGGAAGGTCACTCATGCTTGACCCAACGAGGTCTTGTGTCGTTTCAGGGTTTACAATATTCGCTAGTTAAAGAAAGGGGTACCGTCCTGGAGTAGAAACCTGAAACAAGGATTGTTATGACTTATTTTAGTGACCCTTTTGCACTTGAAAGGAAGACCATGCGCTCTGGCGGTATGTATTAATCGTTCTCGCTAGCTCGCCATCGAGAACTTAACTGCGAAAAAAAGCGAGAGAGACACAGAAAGATAGGCAAAACCTCCAACAGCTGAATATAGGACG
Organism: Stylophora pistillata; assembly: GCF_964205215.1. Classification (NCBI taxonomy): domain Eukaryota; kingdom Metazoa; phylum Cnidaria; class Anthozoa; order Scleractinia; family Pocilloporidae; genus Stylophora; species Stylophora pistillata. The sequence goes on from NC_142520.1 coordinate 27,865,878, forward strand.
AGCATGCATTGACTTCTAAAGAGCAAATTCAAAGAAGAGAATCCATGTAACATAACTGAAAATTTCCCATTATTACTAAACGAATTGATCGACTGGCAACCACAGTCAACATCCTTCAAAGATCTTGTAAAATAAACGTCTTGGGGAAGAGAAACTTACAACTGAATAATTAGCTAAGCATGCTGATTTAGCAGATTTTCCGAGCATTTTTTGATGAACTCAAGAAATATCAACACAAAATACACCAAAACTAAGTCAATATCCAGTTCATTTTTAGAGTCCTTTAAGCTATTCAAGTATTTTGTTTCGCTCTACTTCGCTGTTGAGAATTCGTTTCAAACGACACGCCATTTGCTCAACAACCACCGGGTTGCGGATCTCATCCAAGAGATTTACTTCAGGAAGCCAGTAATTTGGCAGGTTTTTTTTCTGCAGAAAAGCTTGCAATGCAGCCAAGAACCCGACAAAGTGTTCCCCCAATGAATTTGTTCCATTCCAGTTGGAAGGCTTCTCTTTGATGTAGTGCATGAAGGCCGTCTTCAGGTAGTAAGATGCTAGTTGTCCAAGGGATGTTCTCTCCCTATGGACGATGGCCTTCACAATCCTCAAGAGCTCGTGTCTGCAGCCATGATCATCTTTATCCATGCACTTCAGTAGCTGTTTTTCTTCGAGTGAAAATGACCGTCTCCAGAGGCGATTGTCCCTGGTGTGTCGTTTTGGCACGAAGTATTCATTGGTCCCAATTTGAAAGCAAGGGACAAGATCAGCCGACAAAAGCTTCTGCCTGGTTCCTTCACAGAAGATATCCAGCTGAACAGAAGGCCCATGTTGACGTACAACGAAATCGAGGTAGGACCCTGGCAACTTACCTCGTAGGTCTGTAACTGCTCGATAAACAAGACTGTAGAACCAGCCCTCGCGAAGTCGTTCGGGGATTATGTACCCCTCTGAACTAACATACTTGGTAAGTTTAGAGTCCACGGTCGCTTTGAGTCGCACATAGTCTGGAAGGTCTGTTTCTTCCTTCATTACCTCAGGATTGCCCCAAAACCAAGGCTTCGTCGTCTTCAATACTACCATGACATCTACTTCATCGGCAGCTTCAGTTTTCAGTCTCTCGTAAACGCTGCCGGTATACTGCAAATTCAGTATCGGAAGCTCGGATTTCTGTCGACAGTACTCCATGATCTGGTCTTCAATGTAATCTTTTACCAACTTTCTGGTGCGAGACATGTCTTCCTCAGAAATCTTCACATGCCTCACAGAGTAAGCTCGAAGTTTCCTTGTTAAGGTATCGTCTTGTACCAACCAATCCCAAAGCCACATGGTTATCTAAAGCACAGAAAGAGTATAAATAAGCGATTACTCCATGAACGCGCGCTAGACCTCTGTGAAATGGCCCACGAATCACTTTGCACCAAATTAGTTATAACCAATATTATCTTCAACACATAAAATGGAAAATCATTTTGAAATTTTCGATATAATTTAGGACGCTTTCTAACTTTCTCGACTCAGCTATAATTGAAAATGTTTCAAAAACTGGTACTCGAATTCGAAGGCTACGCAATTTTCGAACATAACAAAAAGACGTGATGATGATATGTGCATCGCCTACGAGACAGAGCTCAATCCAAAACGGAACAATATTTATAAAACCGGACCTGACTTTTTACCCGAACCACTATAATTTGAAATCTGAGAAACGTTATGGGCCATCAGGTACACCCTTTCCGAAACATGCATTTAATGTTGTTTGCTCCAGCCCATTGGCAAGCACAACTGCATTGTTATTTGATGTGCAAATACATTGCCGTAAAGCGAGCAAGGGTAGCTTCAGTTAAATATGCTAAACTAAACTGCTCCCTTGTGGCATAGAAAACAAAAAAAGGATCTATCTGACGTTTTTGAAATTAAATCCAATCACAAGGCGTGGTACTCTTACACCTGTGGGGCTGTGTAAGAGGGGGAACAATTAACATAGCTGGGGAACAATTAACATAGCTGCTTGTCTGAACTCCACGGATGCGCAATCTCAAAGGTAAACACTGCGCGAAGGAACTGCCTTCGATTCTCCACTGTAAGAAGATCTAACTTAGACTGTATTATTTGAGAACACATGTTCCTATTAGTTCTTAATATTGAACGCATGACTCAGTTGATTTAGTAAGAGCTCTATTTTTTAAGACGTTTTTTAGAACAATGTTTATAACAAAAGAATATCCTTACATAGAAAATTCGATATGCAGTTAAACAACCTTAAGTTTTGGTAGACTCCTTTGCAGATGCATATACTTGTGGATTATGGGGCGCCAAATGTATTTTTATTATTTAGAGTGGTTATTTGTATATAACCAAAACAAGTATGGTTATATGTAAATAACCACATTGCAGTTTGGTTATTTATAAATAACCAAAACGAGACATTGGTTATTTAGCAAATAACCAAAACATGAATGTGGTTATTTGCTAAATCACCAAAATTGCAAAGTGGTTATTTGCTAAATAACCAAAACTGAAAATTGGTTATTTGCTAAATAACCAAAACTGAAAATTGGTTATTTGCTAAATAACCAAAACTGAAAATTGGTTATGTGCTAAATAACCAAAACCGGAAATTGGTTATTTGTAAATAACCAAAACTGAAAATTGGTTATTTGCTAAATAACCAAAATCATGGAAAATTGGTTATTTAGCGCAAAGAAGGTTATTTACCTAATTTGATATGGAGACGTAACAACCACGTGGCCTGTTTTCCCGCTCATTTCCCGCTCATTTGCTACAATGAGTTAACTGCCTCCCGGTTAGCTCAATGGATAGAGCACTGGACTGTTGTGCGGGAGGTCGAGGGTTCGAGCCCCGGCCGGACCAACACTCAACGTCGATCTCTCTCAACAGATTGCTGCTCCTTACGACATTATATACCCTTGTACGGTGAACGTTTATATCTAGTTGGACGCTAAGGAAATTAAAAACTCTTCTCTCTAAACTAAATCTCCTTTAACACCCGAAAACAAAATTTCGAAAAGTGTTAAGGTTCTATCTGATTATTTTCGTTTTTACAAAAAAAAGTAATAGTTCCACAGGTTCATCGGTCTGCTGATCTACAGTTAAGTAACAACCGTATTTAAGGAGCCTTCCCTGGATAGGTTTTATGTATCCCCTAACTATACTGTGTTGCTGCCGACTTTGACCTCGATGCAACATGTTGCGATATCAAACGTTGAATTCAAGTTATCTCTCATTTACCAAATGTCGTCTCAAATGAAATCTAGTGTACAAAGCATAGATACTCGTGAACTTCGCCTATTTAACCCGATAAAAGCTTATAAAAGCTTAATTTCTTTCATAAAAACAGATCTGAAATGTGCAGTTGAATCCATATCTATTTAAGACAGTGTTTTCTTAATTCAAGCGATAGCCGTGTTTCAACAGAAATACAGATGTAAATTTTCGTCAGAGGACCCTTTGTCTCTGTGAAATTCAGATTATCATATAGAAATAGTATGTTTCAAATGATGGTGTCAAGGATAGTTCTATTCTCCCAAAAGACAATGAATTTTAATTCAGCAACACACAACCATGTCGCTGAACAAGCCGCATAGTTGGCGTGAACGTTTTCGTTGAGAAATGCTTCAGATGAAATTCCAATTAGCGTTGAAAATAGATACTCAATGACTTACCTGACTATCGAAAGAGTTAAATGTTGATTAAATAAAACCGAGAAGACGAAAACCGTCAAATAGAACTTGTAAATGATTCAAGACTTGTTTTTGAATGAAGACCAGCTCGATGGCTTTGTAACCTCTCGATTTTACCTGTAAGCACTTCCGGTTTTTTTAATTCTAAATGTTCATTGGAACTGCGAGTTTTGTCTTTCAACGGTAAACAAAGAACGATGTTGATCTTGATTAAACAATAGGCGAGTAACAAAACTCGTGCATGTCTTTGAGCACAAAGTAGATGATGATGATGATGAACATTTATTTAAGTGTCATAAAAATTCTAGTAGAGGACAGTACTAAAACAAACGACGGCAACGAGTTGGCGAGACAAAAGAATTGAACAATAACTCAGCAGGTTCATTTTAAACTTTGCACATTTCCTGACCATCCTATGCAAAATTCGCCTAATTTAGTACAGTCTAGGAACGGCAACCCTGACGGCAAATAAACCTGCTGAAACCTTCTTATTATTTCGATCAGCAGAATGATTTATCAAGTTATGTCTTCGAAAAGAAGCTTTTCAGAATCCATAGTTACACGATAATTTTACGTCTGTGATAATCCCGACAGTGGTACCATCAGAAAAAAAAAATAAATAAAAAACTGCAATACTGTTCATTATTTTTTTAGCTGTCACGTGCACGAACTCATTCCTTTGTTGTTTTGTCCTCGCATCCCTGATGAATTTTAACACACGATTCGATTTCAGATTTATTCATCGATCTTCATCTCTTTTAAGCCCTATTCTTTTTGTTTTTAACTAATAAGGAAGGCAATATAACCGTGAACCGAAATGTTCTTCCGAAACCAAAGTGTGATATTTTTGTTTTTGTCTGTGCATCTTTTCGTGACCTTTTCCCGCTATATATACGGCTTTAGCGTATGACAAAATGTGTCTTTAATAGGAATTCTAGGATAATGAAACAGTCATGTTCAGCAAAAGAAGGGAATTATAAGTTACCAAGGTTAATACATGTTTTTCAATCACATAAGCTGGCTTGCGCGGTCTTTTTATCATTATTGTTGTTATTTTAGATTAAAAAATATTTCAAGGCTAGTATTTGATCGAATGAGCAGTACAATCTCACCAGCTGCTTGACTTTGTAACCACTCAAGTTTGCTAGCGAGCCCATCCGGTTTTCTTGGAAAGTTCATAAATTCTGAATAATCCACCGGAACTGCACCTTTAGCGTAACGAAGGGGCTTCTGAAAATGATCAATTTTATTCTAAATGATTGACTTCCAATCAATGGGTGACAAACGAAAAATCATGAAAGCAGGCTTTTGATAAAAGCACGAGAACGACAGCAACAAGCTACGTGGCGATAGAAAAGTGTTACCACATTAAACAATAGCTTAACACCGTCCTATGCAAAACAGCAACGTGAAGTCACTTAAGATAGTGCGGTTTGAGAACGGGAACCCTGACAGGAAATATATTTTGTTTCTTACATCGAACTTCTCTGCAGCATTCCCGTTATCTTGGGAGAATTGACGCCGTTAGCGCCGAGCCATTTGCAGAGTGCTTAGGAAAATTAAAAGAAAAAATCAGTTTTAAGCAGTGTCCTCTAAAGCGACCGGTACCTTCGCTGTAAATCCATAATTCCCCAAGATACCCCAGAAATACTAGCCAGAGGTTTCTACTTTCACAAGCGTAGACAATTTTCTGAGAACCACCTGACTTTTCTGAGAAAAGCGGAAGTAAACTCTTATTGGCTAAGCTTACCTTCGAGGTCGCACTTTGATCAACACATTTAATATGATATTCTTACCAAGTCTTTGAATATCCTCCTCGCTTTGTACGAGAAAAACCTTCGCGATTTTCCCCTAGAGAGCATCAGGTAGGTAATGTGGTATCATTATGTGGTAACGTGGTAATGTGGATCATGTCAAGTGGCAACGTCTGTCGATTCTTTGTCGAACAACGAAATTAGTATGATGAATGAAGTCATGTCATGGCTATCTTTTGTTATCAAAAGGAACAGCGTTCTTTCCTTTCTTTTTACCTTTACATAGAATTGGCGGTTTTGAAGGATGGAAATTCATCTTTTTTTAAAATATCGGAAGAGGCTGCAATCTTATACTGCTATTTTTAGAGTTTTGATAACCGTACTAGATTCAATGCCCCCCGACACAGATTGCAGGGCCGCCATTGTTGATTTTAATCCAAACTCTCGTATTGTTTGGTAAATCGCTCTTATTTTATGTAGTGGCATTTTAATATTAGTGGTGAAAACAGAGCGAGCAGAAGTTGTAGCATGAACATATTCTAACTCTTTTATGATGTCAAAGGGTATGTCGAGAAGTGAGCGCTCCTTCGCAAGCTCACACGGCTGTATTTAATACAAATGTTCACCTAGAAAGTCGATGTTTGCATATTCTTCACTGGACAAGCTTTTGTTTCCCTTCGCCACCGACCAATCCAAAACACAAGCTTCTTCAGAGGGAATGCAAGTCAGTTCGATCGAAGGTTGTTTCGATCGAAGGTCGTTTCGATCGATGAAGTCGATTCGATCGAAGACAAGAGTCAGTTCGATCGAAGACTGTAACTATTGCTTAAGTGTATTGAACTTACTGTTTATCAAATCTGTTCAAAAATATTTCCTGATACAGTTATCTCGCTTTGCTCCTCAAATTCGGCTTTTAATTTGCTTGAATAGAAAACAGACACGACCATTCTTTATGTTCCAAGCGCATTTGGAAAAATGATGGAAAATATTTGCTCATGGTTCGCATCATGGTTCTTCAAATTTTATTCTTTGTTAGCTCGCAAGAAGCTCGGAAGATATCGCTTCTTTTCCTTGAATCGCTGCTACATATACTACTATCATTTACTCCTCGATCGAACTGACTCTTGTCTTTGATTGAACTGACCTTTGGTTTCGATCGAAACAAACTTCGATCGAACTGACTCGCTTCCTTCAAAGGCAACTTGGTCGATTGTTAAATTTACAATATACAATCCATTCATTTGATGTTCCAGTTACATATATTGACGCGCATAAATCGGTATTCAGGTTATCCTGAATCGATTACAGTGAAGTTAAGGCTTTTTTCTACCTTCATGCTTTATATCAGAGTACTAAACTTGGTCTCCACCGAGGCTAATGCCTTTTCCATTGAAAACGCGGTCTTTTTATGCTTTTTCGCCCATCCTCGAGCTCCGCCTTGGGGACTCGAAGCAAATACGTAGCCGACGGCGACGAGAACGCAGGGAAGCGTTTGAAGACTTTGTGTAATTCCAAGCTGTCCTATGCATCTTTTCTGATAGGGCAAATTCATATTGCTTCGGTAGAATATAGAAAACAGATATTTAAAGCTAACATTTCGTTTGACCCGGCTCATAAGTCGAACAGTTATGAACTGGAACTTACTGTTCTTCTTAATATAAATATTTTGTTATTTAATTTCTGTTGCATGTATTGAGGGCAATTAACTGCACAGAGTTTCGATATTGATATTTGCACATTACCACTATAGGAAGGGGGATCATGAAAATTATAAGTTACATTAAGAAGATACCTTTAAAATGCTACAGAGTCTTATTGCCGGAAGGACCAAATAAATTTTATTTTCACTTAACCAAAATCCTACAAATACTTCCCCCCTCTCCCAGTCTCTTAAGCACACTGACTTCACTCGTATGTACGCAGAGCACAAACAAACATTTGTTATGAACCATCAATATCGTTTTCTTTGCGTCTCAGATAATGGCCTTTGCCGAGGCAAGGAGAGGAGACGCCTCAAATTTGACGAGGAAACTTCGTGCTTTCTCTGTAAAGTATGTCAAAATTTCTGAGGGGAACATGGACTACTCCAGACGCTTGGTGAAAGACTACGTCGAAGATCAAATCATGGCATTCTGCAGACAGCACTCCTCTCTTCCAATACTAAAACTGGAGTATACCGGCAGTGTGTACGAGAGGCTGAAGACTGAAGCCGCCGATGAAGTAGATGTCATGGTGGTTTTGAAAACTACAAGGGGAGAGATCGAGGTCTTTGGATCCGGAATACCTGGGTATGTCCGCATCATGGCAAGAGAAGACTCGGCGTTCCGTAAGTATGCAAGTCGTGAAGGCTATATCGACCCTATCCGCCTTCGAGATGGTTGGTTCAACAGCCTCGTTAACCGAGCAGTGAATGATTTCAATGCTAAATCGCCATTCTCTGAGGTTCGTCTGGTTGTTCGTTACCACGGGCCAGCAATACAGCTGGACATTCTCAGGAAAGAAACTAACGACAAGCTTTTATCGGTTGATCTCGTTCCTTGTTTCCCAGTCGGGGAGAGCTGCTATGTTACCAAGCCTTACAAAGGGAGACATTCTGTGTCTAGTCCTGAGCTTCTGTGGAGGCAGTCTTTTTCATTACAGGAAAAGCAAGTCCTGGAGTACATGGACAGAGATCAGGGCTGTAGGCACGAGCTCCTCCGAATCGTGAAAACTTTGGTTAAGAGGCAGGCAACATCTTTACCGCTGGAGTCATACTACTTGAAGACCGCCTTCATGCACTATATAAAGGGAGGAGGTTTGCAGAACTGGGTCAGCGGAGACGCGCTGGGGAACCATTTCCTTGGATTTCTACGAGCACTACAGATTTATCTGGAGCGGAGAAATCTTCCACACTATTGGTTATCTGGTGTGAACCTCCTGGATGATATCAATCAAGTAGTTACCAGAAATATGGCATATCGTCTTCAAGCAATCCTCAATAGTGAGTCAGAAATGAATAATGTTCTTTCATAAGAAGACGGATAGATCATTTAAAACACTCCGGAATCTGCTCATTATATACATTGTAGTGCGTGTGATTTTGCTTCAGATAATATACAACTCATTACTGAGTCAATGCAGAAAATCGATACATATAGGACAACAAGACGATTTCCATGACGAAGAAGAACGTTGGTTGGTAAGTTTCTCTCGAAAAAATCAAACTTGTCTTTTAGTGAGGGATAATTCTCGGCTCGTTAAGGCTGTATTAGTAAAAAAAATGTTATGCGTGTTTTCTGGGCCCGTTTCCTATATGCCTTGCCAACTAAAAATATGGGACCGATTAGTTTGATGCAGTTTCCTTTCAAAAAATTCAACAGAACTTATGAAGAATAAAATTTCAACGACGGAAATTTACCTGTTTTGAATAAAACTAGCGTCATATCTGTCCACCTATCGGTATTCCTCGTTATTTTCCATCATTTTTGGCTACAATACAGAAACTTTTGTGCGGCCAGTGGACATTTCTTTACTTTCTTTGCTGGAAATAACGGTATCTAGCCCTTTAATTTCCTGGTGCTGTGGAATGGCTTGTTGTGGAAGTTTATAAAACCCGGTTTTAAAAATACAGCCTAATTTTATAGATTTCTTTTTATGGACAATGGGATTTCCATGCCCGTTGAAATCATGTGTCAAGTTACACGTTGAGATAGAAGTGATACAATTCATATTGGGGCTTTCATGACATACGTGATGGAAGGCAAGACAGAAATAAACTAATATAAAGCAAGTCGAGTGTCGTGGGTCAAAAGAAAAACGAAGGAGGGGAAATGGAGACAGGTGGAGGTCTCGCTTTCATTATTCCAGTTCAAGGATTCTTTCACTATTGTGTTTGATATGTCATATTTCAAAATGACTCTTTCTAAAAAAACAACGCCAATTACACGCACCATAGTTGTACGTATCATTTGCTCGCCAGCTTACAAATTTCTTAACGAGCGAGTCTGATTGCGTTCACTCCGCCCCCGCTCCCTCCCCCGGCGCTAGTTCTTTTCGCGTCAATCTAGTTTGATCATCTCCTTAACCTTGGCCTTTGTTAATTCTTTATTCTTTCTGACCCAATCGTTGGTGAAATCCTTTAGTCTCATCTCACTCAGCGTTCCTTCGAAATATAAATGTACTGGACTATATTGCCCTTTCCGGAATTCAACGGGAGACTGGGGCGGAACTTAACACGCGAAGCACCCTGGGGCTGTTTTTGGAGACGCGGGAATAGCCCGCGAATTTTAATCATGACAGAGTTATCGGTAGAAAAAGATAATATTAAGAGCCTGTTACTAAACGAAGATGATATTCCAGGTGCAAAACTAAATACACCTGTTGATCAATGTACCATTAACGTTCTAAAGCGATGGTTAAGCTGCCGTGGAGCGAAAGTTGGTGGCAAAAGAGAAGAACTTGTGATAAGGTATTTTAGCTTGATGTCAACACTGTTTGTTTAGTTATCTTTAAACTTCTTGAATGGAAATTCTCGACAGATCATTAGCAGAATATGATAGGGCAATGTAGAAAGCCGAGATCAAGTAAATTTCGACAAAATCGTTTTGTCTTCTATTCCATCAATCTCTTCTGGGACAATTACATCTTTCGGGTTTCTTTGCTGTTCAATCTCCTTTCGAAGGGTTTCGCTGGACTCCTCGACATTGTGGAATTCAACACAAACACTTTTGGTCGGAGATGGTTTTTCTTTAGCTTTAGACCATGGAAAAATCGATGGGAGTTGTGTACGACTCATCCTTTCGCCTTGCAGAAAATGTTTGCCGCATATTTTTGTACTCGACGAGTGTATTTTAAGATTAAGGTTTCGTATCAACTTGACATACTTAGAGAGCACTTTAGGATCTTGAGGAAGTGAATGGAACTTCAAATCTGGGGAATTACGCCAATTATTTGTGCAACGAGGCACACAGCACGAGAATTTCCCCATGTTTTTCATTATCACTTTGGCTCGCGTCTCCAAAAACATCCCCAGGGTTCTTCACGAGTTAAGTTCCGCCCCAGTCTCCCGTTGAATTTCGGAAAGACGAATTGCAGAGGTCACCTTTTAAGCTCTTCAGACACCTTTTACAAGCAAGCCCCAGGAAGTTAGGACAACCTCTTCAAGATTTTCACCCAAGACGGTGTAGATTTACAAGATCTAGAAGAGATGCCAGAAGTGCTTAAAAAGTGCTAATGTATCGTGAAAATATTTTACGACAGCATCCCAAAAATTTCATTCCTTCTCCTCCTATTAGCTTTGTCATTTTGTCGTTATTATATGTCACGGCTTATTCTCCGAAGTCAAGTGGATGTGGTTCCTCTTAGTTCCCTTTCGATATGTATTAGACTAAGTGGCGGAAGTCATCCTATGAGCTACTGAGACTCCTTTACTAGCCGGTCCCAAGACGTTAAGGAAGCCTCTAAACCTTTTCACTCAAGACAAAAACAGTAGACGAAAAAAAGGTGTATTAGACACAAATTCCTAAAAAGTGTTACCGATATTTTGCGGCAGCTCTCTCAGAAATTTTCTATCCTTTCCTCCTATTGGCTTTGCCCTGTTGTCACAAATCTTTCTCAGAAATCAACCGGACGTGGTTTAACTCCAAACACGGATTTGATTGGCTGAATATTTCAGCGACGTGTCAAATTTGTATCGATTATTATTTGCACTGCTCGTTCGCTCAACTCTTTATGGTTTAGATCTTGATTTCTTACCAACATACTAAAGCGTCTAAAAATTAAGTGAGTTATTTTAGGTGATAACATAGCGCACCAACTTGTATTATCTTGCTAAGCCATTTCAATCTGCTCTAAAGCTCTGGGGCAGTTTAATTAGAATTGTCAATATGGTTTTATACTCGATTGAGACAGCCCCATTGAAGTTCAAAGTCAAAAACAGAATTGCCAACGAACACTGAATTTCGAAAAACTAGAAAGAAGCTGGATGTGTTCTTGGTCGCTGTAACGCTTGTCACAAGAAAACTTGCCAATTGCTTCTATTCTTTGATATACCCACGTTTAACAAAAACGATTTCTAAAATAATTCAACTGTTCACTTTGAATATTCACAGACAGTTTTTTTGGATGCAAATCAAAAGAATATCTGAGTCGAAAATATCTAATCAAAACTCTTGAATTTTACGTATTTTGCTTGCTGCTTTATTGAGCAAATTACGATATTTAGTAATGAAACATCAACCTTTGAATGTCGTTTCTTAATGGATTCACGTGACTGCCTTTGTTAAGCCAAAGAGTAAAGATTTTGTCACCTAATAAAATCTTAAGTCGGCCGCAAACGCTAGTTTATCGACGAGAGATACTGGATGTTACTAAAACTGGTAACGGGGAACGGGGAACGGCGAACGAGGAACGGGTGTACGGCAGTGTTCGGGTCCGGACCCGCAGCGGGAGGATATCACGCCCCCCAGTGAGACTGGACTTGTGATGAGACCAGCCTAGGGACATTTTGGTTGTGTTAGTATTATGGGATATAGGAACATGTGCTTTTTCGCTTGAAGTTAGCAGTCTTTTCGTTGGATTATTGATATTGCTAGTTTGTAACGGTGAAGATATTGGAGGTAAACTTCATTACCTTGCAGTACAATTATTCTATGAATATAAGAATAAATGCCGCGAGCTTGTAGTTCTGAGTTGATTGTTCAAATGTTGTGCATGAATTGTGAGATACTCGCCTCTCCGAGGATTTGCAACCTGCAATGTGTGCCAGACAAAAACTAAATTTATGAGGCACTCAACATTTCAAAGTAACATCCTTCAATAAAACCTACACTTAACGTCCATGCTTTTTGCTCCGACGATCGCGTTCGAAGAGCACGTACTCAAAACTAGTTGCCAGACCCTTTTAGTTCTCTTTACTCCGCCATTTTGAATTCTCAGTCGGGTTACCGCTGTACGCCCGTTCCCCGTTCGCCGTTCCCCGTTCCTCGTTCCCCGTTCCTCGTTCCCCGTTCCGAGATTATAGTTGCAGGAATGAACTCCTCAGAATCGCCAAGACCATTGTTAACAGAGAACGAACTTCCCTCGGAAGATTAGAGTCATACCACTTGAAGACAGCTTTCATGCACTACATCAAAGAGAATCACCATTACTGGAATACACGGACATCACTTAGAGGTCACTTTGTTGGATTTCTGGGGTACCTGCAAAACTCCCTCGAGCAGGAAAATCTTCCACACTACTGGCTGGACAGCGTTAACATTTTAGTCGACATTGACTGAGTAGTGATTAGCAACATGGCTGCCCGGCTGAGGAGAATATATATATATACGTAAAAAGTTTAAAAAATTGCGAGGATGGACAACTTCTGACGTAAAAAATATAAAAAATTTTAATAAAAAACGTTTCGGTCAGAGACCTTCTTCACTATTTACAACTTTTGAAATAAAAAAAGAGCATTAAATAGGATCGAAGTGCTAATGATTACGTAATTACAGATAACGACTGATGAACTGGTGCTAATAAAACGATAACAAAAAACCTAATTAAAAAGAAAGCAATGGAAAAAATGCAAGAAACAAACCCTAAAACTAAGAGATAAGAATACTAAATATGTTAATATGAGTGGCGTAACCAATTGCAAAGAAGCAATGCGGCGAGCATTAAAAAAGTGGCACCAGTTCATTAGTCGTTATCTGTAATTACGTAATCATTGGCACTTCGATCCTATTTAATGTTTTTTTTTTTGAAAAGTTGTAAATAACTGAAGAAGGTCTCTGACCGAAACGTCTTTTATTAAATTTTTTTATATTTTTTACGTCAGAAGTTGTCCATCCTCGCAATTTTTTAAACTTTCTACGTTCGTATTGGCTGTGAGGTTTGGACTGCAAATCTTTATTGATCCTCATGGCGCGGTGCACCTTTGTTGGCCTGAGAGTTCCATTAACGGCTTGCGATATATATATATATATATATATATATATATATAGTAGCAAATGGACTACTCAAGTGACGCACATATGGATTTTAATACAGCCTGTTTCGTACACCAACAAAAGTTGATCAACTCATCAGTCAAACTCCATACACACTGAGGCATCGTGACGGTTAACTCTAACTCAGCAACGAGTTGTGGAGTTTAACTGATGAGTGGATCAACTTTTGTTGGTCTACGAAACAGGCTGTATTAAAATCCATATGTGCGTCACTTGAGTAGTCCATTTGCTACTGTAATCACTCCTTCATTATAACATAACCAAAGTAAAGCGCGCGCTCTGATTGGTCAATTTAGCGTTCCCCATTTGCCCATGGATGTACGCTGCTGACGTGAGCAAATGCAAAGACTATTTTTCCGCGCGCGCTTGTTTTTTCTGGTCACGTAAGATTTGTTAAGTAAAAGGGAACTCTTTAGCTACAATGTATCAATGTTATGTTATAAAACAAATGGTAAACACCACACCGTACACTATTGAGTTATGGATGCACTTGGGAGGTTTGTTAAGCACTCAAGAAGCTAGAGTCGCTCTCGTCTATCGCCTCGAGCGACTCTTACGCTTCTTTCGTGCTTAGCAACCTCCCGCGTGCATCCATAACTCAATAGTGTACGCTGTGGTGTTTACCATTTGTTAATTGTCGAGCACTGTCATGGATCCTACGTTGCCTATTTCGCTCATATATATATATATATATCGCTTTCTATTGCGCATTTCCATGGAATGCTCTAAAGCGCTTTACAACACTGTACTGGGGACTTTTCCAGACTGCCGGTCACAAATGCCCCCTCCCCCCAATTCCCAGTAACCAGGCCAAACCACATCACAGTAATCTCGTGATGTGGGTTCTTTAACGTCCCCTGCCGAAACTAACTAATTGATAGATGCAGGAGACGGGACCTCCGGCTTTACGTCCTATCCAAGAAGACGAAGCAATGTGAGTGAAGCGTCTTGCTTAAGGACACAACGTCAAGCCCCGGCCAGGACTTGAACCCGGGCCATTTGACCCAGAGTCCAGCGCACTGACCACTGGACTACTCACGAGAATCCTGAATGGTAAAGTAAAACGGAAAACAATTCTTTCATAGATAAACAGTTTCCACCACCTTATCTAATACCGCAACTTCATTTTAAGTCCTAGCAGAATCCTGATTTACACTGCCAAGCTTCTGTAATAAAAAAGGTCATTGAAATCCTTGTAAGCTAGCAGAACATTTACCTGTACACATTAAATTCTTGGGAGGTTAAATTAAAGTTTTTCATTCTTTTCCTTTCCACTGCTTTTTTTTTTTTTGTTATCTCTTCTTTTGATATATTTTTCTTGAAGTTGTAACCGCGAGTTAGTTTTCCGGGTCGTTCATGAGTTTAATAATACTGGCTGAAAATCATTAACTTTGTGTTGGGCAATTTTCAGTTCCTGTGCGAATTTCAAATGAATTATAACATTATTATTTCAATTTTATAGAATACTATTAGGGAATCATTTAAGAGTATTCAATTTTTGTTAAAAAGGCTAATTAAAAGACTTTTAATCACCTGGGTTTTTTTAACCTTAAGGGAAAAATGCCCGAAGCTGTTATTTACCGTTCTGGAAGATAATGGTTTCATGACGGCATATCACCTGTTATCACATCGTGAGGGGTTTTCCCGTATTCGTGCTGTTACGCTTCGACATGCAAAACAAATAAAGACAAAAGAAGTTCCTGCTCTCGTGTAAATCTGAATAGCTGATTTGCAATTATTTGTATGCCAGAAACTTTTATGCAATATACATGTTTTTTCCATCAAATAGTTTCATTGAACATTAGTTTACACGTTTCAGTCAAAATTTTTTGGAAGCAACTTTTGTCATATTATATTACCTTGTGATAAGATATGTTCAGTACACTAACTACAAATCATATGTGTTTTCATATAGAGTCCTTAAAGATTGACTTTTTCAGTAATGAAAAAATATATATAATTATCATGTATTGCAACTGTAGATATCGTTGCTTTCCGATGACATTAAACAGCAATATCGTACGGGGATACTTCTTTACAAGAAGATTCGAAAATTCGAAAACAAAGAGGTGAATACCGATTTCTATTTTTGGTGAACACACCACACGTCACGACACTTTTGCATATTCAGCAAATAATGTTGATTTACATGCACTTTTCTGGCGTATACCTTGAGACATGCGAAACGGATTCTTTGAGATTTCTTTGAAACAGTCCATGAAACAAGATAGAATATTTAACCTTTTTCGTCGAAATTTTCGCTATGTTAATGGAATTATTTTAACATTGATCTATACAAAAGTATGGTACAGGGGATTCCCCGACTAGTCACGCATTACGTCACATCCAGCTATTTAAGTCCGTGTAACTTTCACTCATCATTTAGACTTAATGCACCATAGTTTAGACGTTAGAGGTAGCGTTTAAGTGCTCCAGTCTTGATTTATTTCCTTGGAAAGGCTTCAGCGGCTATTGCAGAGCAACAGATTCTTTACAGGAATACTGAAGAAGCATTGAAAATTTCGACACTGCTATAGGTAAGACAGAAAGCATTGAGATATGCATTGTCTTAAATAAAAGCCCCTCTTTGTGTGCGTGCTCGGTACGTAGTCCATGCTCCGACGCGCTCTGTGATACATACATGCATCCGATGCTTGCTTCTTTGATTATTTTCCCATAAGAATTTATGTCTATTTACATATAGCCCTTTATTGCATGGCTATATTTGGTCCCGATAAACCGTTAAGTCCGTAGCTTTTCCTCTATGAACAACAAATGTGCATGAGTAAGGTGAAATGAAAATACACGTAAATAAACCAGCCTTTTCCAGTTAGTACTGGATGGGCACGATCTTATAATTAGAGAAAAGCGAAAGAAACTGTGTCTATGAACTGGTAAATATGCAATTTACTCAGATACTTCAGGAACGTGGTTTTCACTTTCATGAAAGAAATTTATTCTTCTGACAACCACGTGCTTTTCTGAGAAAACATGAAGTCGGCACTATTGAATTACATAATTTCTTCTCGAACCCACAGGATCGTGAACTTTCTCCTTTGATTACATATTTTTTGCGATGTTCGCCGTTCCTAAGATCGTATTGTTATTTGATTCTTTGTCGAACTGAGTTAACAGGAGAGGATCATTAGTTTAGTCGTGTAATTTTGGCCAATGACTATATAAAGACGGAATAATTGTCGTCGTCAAATCGAAGGACATCATTCCATCCCATGTATCTTCTCGTCTGTAGAATCTAAAATTATTGCACTTCTGATACAAGGAGTTGGTAAACTCCAAGTTAATGCCAGTTTGCCTATAAAAAATCCATCGAATTCTCCTTGACGGATATTGCCGGGCAGCTAACATTGAATCAAAGGTAACTCGGAATGAGTCGTGGACACATTACGTTTTAATTAATGGGTTTTGAAGATGATTAAATTCCTTTTTATGACTGAACATACACATAAGCAGCCGATGGGTAACTCTCGGATAGTATCGGGGAATGTTAGTTACGAATTAATTCATCTATCAAATGTGCTAGTAAGTATTAATGATGTCACCAAATTGTATTCGATTGCGTTAGAGATTTCATAATAATGTAAACAAGGTCCGTAGTTGATTTACTCTAAGAAAGATTTTGTAATTACACGTGTATATTCCGCCTAATAAGGAAGGGGAAACGAGCTTTTGCGTAATAAGAATTAAATGTAGGTGTTTTACAATAGTTTAGATTGGGATTATACTCTACTCGCGATTATAGGAAAAATACTATAGCTAGTAGTTACGCAAGGCGAACTATGAATATCGCAGTAAATTGTAGTATTAGTCAGATGTTTAAAGTTGTTCAAGATTGCCAGATTGTTAGATTGTTACAGACTGTTAGAACGTCGGCGGTGTTCGTCGAAAATAAATCTGTTTAAAAATAAGATTGTATACAGTCCTGCGGAGTCCGTAGAGGTTCTGCGACAGATAGAGTTAAAAGTACATATATGTTATTCACCAGCATAGGTCGGTCCGTATTGAGAAAAACTGTGCCAGAGGTCTTGGATACCACCCTCGGCCTACGGCCTCGGGCGGTACTCAAGACAGAGGGCACAGTGTTTCCCAATACGGACCGACCTATGCTGGTGAATAATATTTTTATTTTTTTTCCAACACATAACAATAACACATAACACATAAGCCATTTACTGCACATAACAAAATGATTGCAAAAAGAAGCCGAATGATTTAGGGCTACAATTACGAGTTTAATTACGGGAAAATCCTCCATGATCTTAACAATTTGTTAGCGAGTGGATGATAAAGAATGCAGACGTTATTCAAATTAAAGAGAACGCTTTCACCGAAATATTTTTAATTTGTAAACGTAACTGAAAAACCTTCCGAGCAAACTTTGAAACAATTTTTGACAAGTAACTGTCGCCATGTGACACCTGTCAAATGAAGAATTAAAACAAGCATACGCTTTTGAATAAACAACAGTACTGGTGTGACAAACACTCACGAGTTAACGTGAAAAAAAAAAACAAAAAAAAACAAAAACAAAAAAAAAAAAAGAAAAAACACTCAGAGACCGCCCCCCGGTTAGCTCAACTGGTTAGAGCGCCGGATTGTGCTGTGCGGCAGGTCGAGGGTTCGAGCCCCGGCCGGACCAATACTCATGGTCTTAAAATAACTGAGGAGAATTTGCTACCTTTCAATAATATCAAGAACTGGATAGATATTCTAGTCTTCTCGGATAAGGACGAATAAACCGTAGGCCCCGTCTCGTGCATGGTTAGGGTAGGAGACGTTAATTTCCCCCGCACGAGATGATTGTGTGGTGGATGTCCTCCCCTGGGGTAGGATGGGTGGGTATGACAGGGCCCCATTTAAGAGAGATCTTACAGAAAGTATTGTTTCTTTCCAACGACAATTAATATTCGAAGATTTACCTCTGTTCCGTTTTAAAATGTCACGGAAAGTCAAATTGTAAGGGAATGCAAATGTGTGTTTTGAGTTGTTAGTCTGCTTGTTCGTTTTCTGCAATGGTGTGTGTAAATCTTCTTCGACTAAAAAGCTGAAGTCAGTGAGACTCTTTTCAGCTAGACATAAGGGGATTTAATGCTACTCTTATTCATCAAATTCCTCCGGTTTCTGATGACAAATTTACGGTAGAAATGTCCAAATTCAAGGGATTTGCAAGAATAGGCGTAAGTGTTTAGAGAAGAACTCAAAACTTCGCTCAACGTTTAACAAACGAACAAATTGTGTTGAAGGATTCAGATATTAACGAATGAAAGTCACACTGATTAACGTAATTATTAGCTGCAACCACCTCTCGTTGTAACTTTCTGAGTTACTTTTTATGAAGGATTTAAATAAAAAATTGTTTTAAGACCGCGTTTCAATCGTTTTAAAACAAATTTAGTACCACCAAATGTATTTCGAAATCAATTTTTGCTGCAAAACCATAGTGATTTTAGAGCGAGACAGAAGAATGGATATTATTTATCGCTAAAAGGTCGTGACCGAAGTCTTTGCTCAAAAATTCTGCCCGGCCGGCAAAATGAGATATATTTGTGAAAACCTGCAACGAAGCTTGATAAGTTCTGCGAAGTGACTCAAGCGAAACGGATACCGCCCGCTGTGATCGGACCGAATGTGGAGAATACTGCTCGCTCTCGGAACCAATCAGATTGCAGGATTTGTAGAATACCGGTCACGAACTGAGACAAAATAACTGGAATTACTTTGAACTGCTGGGGTGATGTCAGCCAATAGTCAGAACTCACAATTTGGCTGTCGGTCAGTACAAAATACAGACTGCACACCGGGTACAAAATGTAGACTAGGTAAAAAATGCAGACTGCAGACTGGATACAAAATGCAGACTGCAAATTTTAAAAACCTTTTTCTTGTGATACGTGATCAGATGTCATCTTACAACTTACCGACTGTCACGCAATCGCTTTTCCGCAATCACCTCTCACAATCATTTGCACTATCGTAAAATATTCCTTGCCCATTTCCTCGCGTATTTTGTTTTTAAGAAAGCGGCCATTGTATTCGGTTTCTAAGAAAGCGGCTACAATCGTTCTCAAATAGAATTTCAAGCCTTCTCATAGTCTTCTCATTTCGCGCGCGAGATTTCAGTATTTGGAACAAATGACTGCTTTTCTACTTGGTCCGCACTCTTCACCTTCTAAAGCGATATGTGTATGTTTTCATACTGTTGACAAAAATGTGGACCGAGACCAACACTGTTTCTTCGACGTAATATATTTTCAACGTTCAGGGGTGTACACACACTGATTTTCACGTATTGATATTTGCCTAGTCACCAAACGGATGAGAGGTAAAACCACCAGAAAAGTAAACTAATGGCTAGTCGCCAAAACAACGCTTCGCTTTCCCCCATATAAATTCGCCGGTTACTCATTTTTGCTTTTGACTAAATAAATACTGGCAGCTCGCAGTGAGAAGACTGAAGACTTGAAATTATTGTATTGAAAAACGATTGCGGCCTGAACTCTTTGTTAAAAATAAAACATACCTGGAACGGCAAGGAATTCCCCAACGATGCAAATGATCCTGAAAGATGATCGCGGAAAAGCGATTGCATTTAGCTTCTTCACTCATAGTTTCACCTTTAGTCTTTCAAGAGCTTTCACTCAGTCACAAAAAAGCTGACCGCGACGAGTATTAATCGAAACTCCCTCGTAGAAAAGTCGAGTTATATTTTAACGTCGCCACGTTACTTCGGAAAGTCGACGGGGGTATTACGGTGTAATTTTGAAAAGTCGGTATCAATTGGTCTACCGTTGACATATCGATTTGTTTACAACCGTTGATTACTTTGTCGCCCCGTTTTACTGACAAGCAACATTAGTAGGAACAGCATGATTTTGAATTCCAATATCTCGAGGGTTGTTCGACCCCCCAGGATAATCACACATTTGCCACGCATGACTAAATTCATTTCTCGTGCAAGTCATCGATATCGCTTTTCATCTTCTTATTTTCATCTTTATTCTTCTTTTTATAAATAAATTGTCTTTTTTTATAATTCAGATCATGGCACTTACCGAGGCAAAGAGAGGAAACGCGTTATCTCTTACGAATAAACTTCGTAAGTTCTCCGTAAAATATGTGAAGATTTCCGAAGAGACTACGACACGAGCCAGAAGGTTGGTCAAAGATTATGTTGAAGACCAGATCATAGAGTACTGTCGACAGAAATCCAAAATTCGAATACTAAAACTGGAGTATACCGGCAGTTTTTACGAGAGGCTGAAGACTGAAGCTGCTGATGAAGCCGATATCATGGTAATTCTGGAGACACCAAGTACAGAGATCGAGGTTATCGAATCCGAAGTGCCCGGGTACGTCCGCCTTAGAGCGAGAAATTCTCCAATGTTCCTTAAGTATTCGAGTCCTGAAGGTTATATTAATGCTAAGAGAATTCGAGGTCCTTGGTTCAAAAGCCTTGTTAGCCGGGCAGTGAATAGGATTAAACCTAAATCACCATACTCTGAGGTTCGTCTGGTTGTGCGTAACCACGGACCAGCAGTCCAGGTGGACGTTTTCAGGAAAGGATCTGACGAGAGGTATTTATCAGTTGATCTCGTTCCTAGCCTCCAAGTCGACGATCGCTGGTACGTACCCAAGCCTTTTAAAGGAAAGCGGTATGTGTTTCAAGACGAGCTTCTTTGGAGAAAGGCATTTTCACCAAAGGAGAAGCAATTTCTTGCGTCCATGGACAGTGAAGATCATGGCTGTAGGCACGAGTTGTTACGAATCGTGAAGACCATAGTCAAGAGGCCGCGGACATCTTTACCACTAGATTCATACCACTTAAAGACCGCATTCATGCACTACATTGAAAGGGGAGGCCCGAATTGGGTGAGCGGAGATGCTTTGGGAAAAAATTTCCTTGGTTTTCTCGAAGAACTGCAACGCTATCTGGCGAGCAGAAATCTTCCCCACTATTGGTTGATTAAGGTAAATCTATTGGATGAATTCAAGGAAGTGGTTGTCATGCAGATGACGAACCGCTTAAGACGGATATTGAACAGCGACTCGAGGCTGGATAAGATACTCGAATAGTTTTCTGGATTCTGCCATGTCTGTCTCTGTTGTAAAATCGATGGTATCTACCATTTTAAAGAACTTTCGATGGTCGTTTAGGGGAAGGGCTTAATGGAAGCGCAATAAGTGGAAAGCTACTCACTAATACTAGGGATGATGGTTTAATAGTTAATACTGATTCTATATCTCAGGGATATGGCGTCTAAACTTAGCTGGCTTTTTGGACAGTTGGCTGTAATGTCTTGTATTTTTGACAGTATTTTTGTATGATGGATTTGTCGGGCAATGGAAAGATATTAATAAGGGTACCACGCAAGGAAGCGTGAGCGGCCCCCATTTGTTTACTATTTTCCTTAATGATCTAGAGATAAGTTTGAATGGTAAAGATATTCTGTTTAAGTATGCTGATGATACTAGTATTGTGTCGCCCGTGTGGAAAGAACAGGATAACTCAATGGATATAGTAAGAGTATTTATGGAATGGTCAGAGAAGAACTGTATGTCTAGTAATAGTAAAAAATGCAAGGAGCTAGTTATCAGAAAGAAAAGCTGTACGAATATTTTTACGCCAGTTTTCGGCATTCCACAAACTTGTCAACTTTCTGTCCTTGGGTTAATATTACAGGATAATTGTCGATTTGATTGTCATCTGCATGTAAAGTTGATTAAGGCGAATAAGTGCTTGTTTATATTAAGATCCTTACGTAAGGAAGGTTATTCTCAGGCGGAGTTAGATCACTTATTTTCAAGTATTCTGCTTCCTAGCATCACTTATGGGTTGTCGGTATATGGTGCTTCTGAGGCGGAGCTGACAGCAATGCAGTGTTTTATGGATAGATGTCACAAACGAAAATATACATCTAAATCATTTTCTATCAAACACCTTCTGGAAAAGCAGGATAGAAAAGTATTTCATAAGATATCTGGCATAGACCGACACCCTCTAAGGGGACTATTACCCGAGAAGAAAGTATCGAAGTACAATTTAAGGAATCGAACAAGTCAGTATCCGAAAGTTAACACAGATAGATTCAAGAACTCTTTCATTAATCGCTTAATTTTTAAAAACAATTTAGCTATGTGAGTTTACAATTTAGATATATATGCTTTTTACTCAAATATTGTAACATAAGATATGTATTTTTATCTTGTGAGGAAATAGAGACTACTACTATAGACTACTACTACTACAGCTTGTCCTGAATAGGTTGGCCATTTGATCGCTGACGGTTTACATTAGTCATAAGAAAGTTATTATAATGACACCAAAAGCAAACAGAGAGGGAAATAAAAAGACAAAAAATTAATAATTTGTACTGCCATGCAGATGCGTTACCCTTGTAAACACTGTTTATTCACACAATTTTAACTTTTGAATAACTTTCAATGAAATATTCCTCATTACCTGAGATTAAAATCTTGTTTCGCCACGTACATGTGCGCACCTGTACCCGAAGCCTGAAGAACTCTGTATTTATAGACGAAGGGTTACGCTCGAACTCGAAACTTCCGCTTATAAACTCTTCATGGTCACCAATTTTCATTATCATAGTTGTTTTGGCATTGTTGGGTCTTGACCAATTTCATTACATTCAGTGTGTTTGCTCTGCGAGGGACAACCTGCATCGAGGAGGTGATGCGCTACCACTTCCAAAATCATGCTTTGGCTTTTTAAGACTGACTTCGAAAATTTAAAGATTAGTTAAAGTGACGTTAAAAGGAAAATAATGTTGGAGGATTTGAAAATTGTCTCGAGATGTATAGTAATTTTAAACCTCGCTTGCATTGAAACCTTTTGTTGTGTAAATGTGTTCTGTTTCTTTTGTTTTTTTTTAAATCCTTTATTATCATAATGTAGGAATTATAGTAAGCTACGTCCGTTAAGAATGTTGTACAGCACTAACGAAACGTAATTAGAAATATTGTAACTAATGTTTTGTAATTAATAATATTGCAAGTAAGTTAGCATTGCTCTACGTATTGTATCGTAGATTGTATAAATATCTTATTGTCCCTTTAAAGATACTGTTTCTGTAATTGGAATGAAACTAAGTAATGATGACAATAAATCACATAATGTGCATTTTGTGACTGACAAATGTGACACGAAAGTACCCGCGTTTCTCTATATTCTACTGCAACATAAGCCATGAAGCAAGTCATACGAAGTGAAATTGGGGGACAGTATAAACACTACGTATAATGCACGATCCTTCGTAGTACATAGCGCTATTTATGCAATAGCGAAAATCAGACCTGAAAAAAAAAATCAGGCCTGTACGGGATTCGAACCACTGACCTCTGCAATACTAGTGCAGCGCTCTACCAATTGAGCTAACAAGCCAAATGGGAGCAGGCCGTTAAGTTGATTCGTAATAAACCCGTGATGTTAAATCAGATACAATGAATATATATGAAGTTCATATATTTTGAACTGCGGTATTAAATACGTATGATGCACGATCAGGCCTGTGGTTAAATTTGTCATGCCTCCTCATATAATTATGAACAGTATTTCCTCCCCCTTTCGACCGCGAATCTCCAAGCATTTCTTTCGTTTTTTTACATAGAATCTAAAGCAGCTGATCTGCTAGTATTACGCTTAAGTTTCATCCGTTCATTTCGTTTATAATTTCCAATCTGGCCGCTTCTTCCGTTGCTCCATTTTTACAAGAGGACTGTCAATGCACTAATGGTGAATATCCGAAGTCAAACCATGGCAATTAAGTAAACAGGGTAACTCGTCATATGAACGTTACATTAGAAGCTATACAAAACGGTGATATGGAAAGCGTGACATAAGGTCGCTTCGACCTGATCTACGTTTTCATACATTTTAGTGTGGATACATGTATGATGTGAGAACAGACCAAAACGTTTGAGTTTGCAAAGGAAATATCTTTATTGTGGAGGGAGCTAATAACAGTGCGGATGATGTCTTAACTAAAGTAAGGTATATAACGAGGAAATTAAGGACTGGACTGAAAGAAGGGAAAAATTTCAAAAATGATTATTGTGATTTGGGTTATGTAATTACTTCCTATGCACGCCGATTCAGCTCGTGTAAATGACGAGTTCTATATGCTAATCCTTTTTAAATAATTGATAGCGTTTTCATCGCTGATGCATCACATAATGGCACAGACCGAAGCAAGGAGAGGAGACACATCAACGCTGACGAAGAAACTCCGTGACTTCTCACTAAAGTACGTATAGATTTCTGAAGAAGAAGACATGACTCGCGCCAGAAAGTTGGTCACAAAATACATTGAAGACATGATCATAATGTTGGGAGAACTCTAAGATTCAAATACTAAAAAAAAGGAGTACACAGACAGTTTTTACGAGGGGCTGAAGACTGAAGCTGCTGATGAAGTGGATATCATGGTAGTAATGAAAACGCAAAGTGAAGAAATTAAGGTTTAGTAGAATCCGAAGTGCCCGGATTTGTCCCCCTCATGGCAAGAGAAAGCTCAGTGCTACGTAAGTAGTCGTGGGATAATGGGTGTATTAACCCCACAAGCATCTAAGATCTTTGGTTTAGTCTTATTCTGCGCGCAGTGAATTACATTCACACTGAGCCACCATTATCTGAAATAAGTGTAGTTCTGCGTAACCACGGACCAGCTGTCAAGTTCGACCGTTGGGAAAGATTTTTCAGTTGTACTCGTCCCTTACATTGCTTCCAAGTTGAGGGTAATTATTATGTGCCCAAGCCTCTGAAAAGATAAAGATTTGTGTCTTACCCAGAGGTTTTTTGGAGGCAGTCGTTTTCGGTGAAGGGGAAGTAAGTTTTGCGGTCGATGGACAGTAAAGACCATGGCTGCAGACACAAGCTTCTCCGAATCGTGAAGACCGTGGTGAAAAGACCGCAGAACGGCATCTTTACCACTGGATTCCTACTAATTGAAAACGGCTTTTCTGCACAACATTAAGAAACGCAAACGAGGCCAAGGTTGGGTGAGTGGAGACGCTTTAGGGAAGTATTTCCTTAACATTCTAGAGACATTGCGGATGGATATAGAGAGGAGAAGTCTCCTCCACTACCGGGTACCTGGTTCAAATTTTCTGAATGATTTTAAGGAAGAGGTTGTCAAACAGATGGCAAATCGTTTAAGAAAGATTCTGGAAAGCGAAGAAAGGCTGAACCAAATTCTTGGATAGTTGGACAACTCCGGCTATCTTTTTCGCGCTATAAACGATTTCTACCATTCTAATGAACTCTAGCTTTTGTTTCGGTAACGGGCTAGTTGTAAACCAAGCAAAAGACTTTTGGTAGAGATCTGACTCGCTGCTGAATTACGTACCACATCGCTTTAGTTTGTAATTAGAGTTATAACACAAGTCTAACACTCTAATCTATAGGCACTTTTTAGTTGTTAACAAGGCATGAAGGCGCGAAAAAACCTAAAATCTGTTTAGACTGTCGGTTATACTATGTTGACCTTCAAACCTGGTTACCAGAAACATTTCTTAATGTTGTGAAGACTTAGCAACTGAGGAATGAATGATGGTCATTATTGAAATATCCGGCAGACATTCAAGACACTCTGATTTTTGGCACAGAAGTTACATCTAGTTTGAATCCTTCAATTCACTACTGAGTCAAGATCAAAAACCAACAAAACCCAAGGGACGCGGATAACAGTACTGATTTGAGCTGCATATTCGATATTCCCTTTTTTAGCACTGAACTGCATAATAAAGATATGAAATTGGTTTTTTACTTTGTCAATCTATTTATGAAAGGGAACTCGGCCAAATGTACATGAGATAAACGAAAACTAAGATATTCATTTGAAATTTCAATAAATGAAATCGATGAAAGGTCAAATTGCTGCACATGAGAGAAATCTTCTGCATACCATTGCCTGCACTATAATTTTAGCAAGAAATTAGACATTAATTTCCTTACATATAGGCGCAATCTGGAAAATTATCGAAAGACGGTTTTGGTTTTTCCATGCTAAGGTCTATAACTCGCCATCTCTACCAACCAAATTCACGGGTGGATCCAGACCTCGAGCTAACGGGTGGGGGGGGGGGGAAGATTTTTTGTGTGTGTACACCTGACGGCTTTTCTTCCTTCTGCGTTAATTTTTTTCACCCAAAATAAGTGTGAAGTGTGGTGGGGGGGGGGGGGGGGGGAGAAGGGGAGGACTAGCTTAGATCCAAAACTGAAAAAAAAAACTGTCGCAACAAAGTTCTTTAGAAATCCTCACTCTTATCGGCCACTGTTGTTCCTTTCCTTTTCGCTTTTACGAAACTAAATCAAAAAGTGTTTGTTTCCAACATGTGCAATTGCACTTTGTACTGAGAGCGACAGAGTTTATAATCGGGACTGAAAAGTTCTGAAATTCAACCTTCAACGTCTAATGAACTGGGCCCAGTTGTATAAAAGACGGATCACGCTCTACAAAGGATAAATCGCTTACCAGTATGAAACAAGTGGTAGAAAAACGTATAGCGTTCTCTACCGGGCAGAGTTTTATCCAATGGATAGCGCTATCCAACCTTTGAACAACCGTGGCTTGAAGGTGATCTAAAAGTACAAAAGTACACGCAGACTCAGTTGTCGCCTCTCATAATTTCTCCATCGAGTCGTGGGCTGTGGGAAATGGAAAGGAAACTGAGCTTTTTTAGTTCACTAATTTTACTTATTTGTTAGTTATTTTTTTCGAACGATCGACCGGAAATGATTTATCGAACACGTGTGAGAAAAATAAAAGCTGGCTATATCCGAAATAGCTCTGTGATCCTGAGGAAAACTTCCTACTAAGTTGTCAATTCCATCTAAAATCGGCCACAAAATTGGTGAAACATTGATTTTTCTTCAACCCCCCTCTTACCTCGATTTTATCTTTTAATGTTAATGATTAAGAGTGTGATAGAAACTGGGCTGTTATCCTTAAATAGCACTCTTCAAACGAGACTCTCCTGATACTGTGGCTGGAGAACTTTCCTTTCTGGAGATTAAAGTTATATCAATAAAACATTGACGACTCGCTCCAATACAGGTTTTTATAAAGCCCGTTGGGAAACTAAACGTTTCGTTCTCAGATGCTTATCAGCTACGTAACTGATGAAGGCCAAGGAGAATAACGTTTCCAGCGCTATGTTCTTGCATATCCTATAATTCAACTGTAAAATTATAAATCGAAGAAATAAATCTAGTTAGTACGCATATATTGATCTACCGTGAAACTAAAAAAAAAATAAGCCGAAGGTAACTAGTACGTATTTTGGAAGGTCCTTCATCTTTAAACAGTTACATTACATTCGAATAATGAAATTAAATTTCCTCCTCATCGGCTGATTTTAAAAGATTCAGTTTACTAGTTGACCAGTTGTTAACCAGAGGACTGCTGAGATTTGTTTCTTAGCGATTCTGTTGTTTAACAAGAAATTCAAATCGAAAAAAAATTCATTTATCACGCGTATGCATGATAGGTATACCTACCTCAATCAGGGAGTTTCTCAGCGTAGAACGTTTTCCTTTGCTGAAAGTTTTCAGGTCGACTTTTGTTCATCTCTGTGCTTAGCTTGCAGAAATTTTCAATTAGGTTGTGATTCAAACTCTGGCGACTGGAGTTCTATGGCGGGCGATATGACAAAGATCTAGATGGAGGCTTTCCACAAGGAACGAGTTGAAAACTGATTGTAATATAAACTAAATCTAAGACCTTTTTTCATATTTTGTGGGTAAAAAGAGGAGTCTTCCCATACATTTTAAAGCCATTACTGGAAGTAATGACTGAAGTTATCTAATTTTTAAGAGTTAATAGAGAGATTTAGCAAGGGGACGGGAACGTCAGTTGACAACGGCGCGCGCAGCAAAAATACAAGTAAGAAACTGGGTCGAGAACGTCGCCCCGTTGTGTTTCAGAGGTGATTTAGCAGTCGTTGCCTCGAGGCGTCATCGCAATATCTGTTCTTCAGTAGCCTAAACTCGGCTTTTCAAAGATCGCCAACACAAATTTTCGCTTTCATAAACAGCTTTAAGGACAACGAAACTATCCTCTTTGAGAGTGATGCAACAAGCGCAAACAGAGGATAATTATAGTTACGGAAAGTTAGATGTTTTGTTCTGTTCAGACTACTAAAATGTTTTGTTCAGACTACTAAAATGTTTTGTTCAGACTACTAAAATAACTTCAAGCGAAAAGCACATGTAATTTTATATACCATACTAGTAACGCAACAAAAAATGTCCTCAGTAGGGTGGTCCCGTCATAAGTCCAGTCTCACTGGGGGGCGTGAGATCCTCCCACTGCGGGTCCGGGCCCGAACATGTTTATAATATACGAACCACATGGGCGATTAAACTCTATAATTGATCCATTCCAGGTAAGACTCGTGTCTGTTGATTCCTGTAACGAATTTTAGAGCCCATTAGATATTTTTTTGCGATTTGTGTTGCTGTCTTTTCGTTTCGTGCCATTAGATTTTAGCACTGCTCGTCTTTCTTCGCAATTTTACAAAGTATAATTTGGAAATCATCATCGTTTTTACCCTTGTTCACTGAATATTTCCATTCATTCATGACGGTACATCTCTTTTGAACATTGAATACTTAGAGGTGCAAAGCATTTTGAACGAGGTTATGGCGAAACCATGTAGAAACCAAGCGACCCAACGACAAAGTTGTTTATGATGAGTTCTTGTTTAACGCTGAAAGAATTAATGCAAGTCACCCATGAAACCGTTAGGCTTAGCATAAGACTTGGTTTCGGTTTTTTGTTTGTTTTGTTTTGTTTCTTTTCGACGAAGTTGTTCAAGACTGAATTAAATTATTTGATTTAGAAAGTCGTGTCGAAATAAAATTGATTGTCATTTTCTTTTGTTGCGTGAGCACGACTTTCTTGTTTTCATCGGCGCTGATTAAAAAACTTTAAGACATAACAAAGTGCAAACCCGAGAAAATTCTCAAATTGGTTATCTCTGACTTCGATCCACAAAGCATTCATTCATGATCGGTAAAAACGACTACGACAACAAATAAATAAAACTAAAATTTACGGTATGTAAGCTTCGTGATAGTTCATTTGATTGACTGCTCCAAACTTCAACATGCAGCATGGTTATTGATGAATCGATTTACGATAAACTTCAACGGCATCCCATTCTTAGAGTTTTCACATAGGCGTAAAGAAATGTATTAAAGAAAAGCCCTTTTATTGTCTAATGCCTTGCTCATTCAAAAGCAAACTGAGTCCTGAAAGCTTGGATCGCTTGCCAACGATTGTGTTCCAATTTCCTTTCGGGAATCCAGCATATTGAAGCGGCAAGTTTTCAAAATACACCAATTAACACACAGAAAGGGACCCAATTATCCTGAATATGAGTTTTGAAATACTTCCAAGCAGTATTATCTCGTTTGGTTCGATTTACAAGTGCACAATTGACGGAAATCTCAGACGTTCTGATCGCGACGGGAAAACCAGCGAAGTGACGTCATGAACTTGTTTGGGAGAACGGTAACGCTAACACCGGAAGTCGAATGGTGTCGTGTCCAGACTATTCCGCGCGCTCTCCCGTTCTGAAATGAAGTTCCCGTCCTCTTGCTAAATCTCTCTAATGTTAAGAAGACGTTACCGAACTTATGCACGCGCGGCTCACGCGCGCGTGCTTTGACATTACGTTTAAAATGTCGTAAGCAAATCACGCGGACTTTTTCTTGACACGTGCAAGTTCTTTTTGAGGAGTTGAAAGTTTTTAAGTCTGAGTGGCAATTTGTTTGGCGGTCGTTGGTATCTACTGTGTTTACCGTGAGTTTACCGTTTACCACGTTACGAATAAACGTGTTTGTTTGATTTCCGTTTTCGCTTCCGAACAGTTAAGTTAATTTACATATTCGGAATGTTTAATTGTTAGAATGATAGTAACACCATAAAGCTACTATCAGCAAAGTGGGATGCCTGTAAAGCACTTTAAATTTAGAAACACCTTTAAATGTATGCATTATTTTTGCAAAGAGAAAAACGAAACATTTACAGACAGCCTTCCGTCGAAATCGAATGTTTACTTTTCAGAACAACTTTCTGAATGCACATGTTTTTCCCTTCTTTTGCGAAAACAGAAGGAAAAGATGCACTGATCACTTGAATCATCTACATTTTATTGCAGGAAAACTTTCACACAAAGTTTGGAAACAGGGATTATTACTCGGGAAATATCAGCCTGCCGCGTGAACTCTGAACGGAAATACTTGATGGATTGTAGTAAAAGTTACTGATGTTCACAGTCTATTTCATTACTGCTAGATCCATATCTTTATCTACACCGATCTGACGTAGATGATTGCTTTCCAAATTGATTCAGCTCTTAAGAAAAAAGTACTGCCACCGAAAGTAACGATTCAAATTTTTATTAGTCTCGCTGACGTATAGCACAATCCCCAATACCTTTTTGGTCCCCCTCCCCTCCCTTGTCCGAGAAGACCCCATTCCCTCTTTTACTTCTAATGGAAGTTCCAAGGTGTTTGATCGATATTTTTACGGTTTTTTTTTTCAACTTGCTGTGAAAGATCTGCAGTAAATGGCTTGAACCCGGGGGTAACATGTGAAGGTGTAGTCTGATCGTCCTGGTGAGTGTAGTCCTGAGAAGGACTGTTGTCTGACTGTTGTACTGAAAGTTACTTCGATGGCACAAAACTTTACATTTCTTTCCCAGTCCAAGACTGGGCTAAGGCTGTTGCTGATCTTAACGCTGATCTTCTACAGATTCGAAACTGGTGCTTCGCAAATCGTCTTCTCTTGAATCCTTAAAAAGCTTATTATTTATGGAAGTCGACAAAATTTAAATAATATCCAGGTTATTCGTCTCTCCCTCTTAGGAAAGGAACTAATACCAGTGCACGTCGTTAAAGACCTAGGCGTGACTTTTGACTCGTGCCTTACTTTTCACGAGCATATTGTTAAAACAGTCTCCTCTTGCTTCTCAAGTTTAGCTCAAATTAATCGTGTTAAGCACGTGTTTGACAGATCGACCTTATTGATAATAATTAACACCTTAGTTTTTAGTAAGTTGTTTTATTGTTCCTCCGTCTGGTCCAATGCAGCAGACACTAACCTCCTCAAACTAAAAGCGGTCCAGAATTTTGCAGCCCGGATCATCTGTGGTCTCAGAAAATTTGATCACATGACTCCGCTCCTGAAAGAACTGCACTGGCTACCTATAAAATCTCAGCTATATCTCCGTGACGCCGTACTTTCTTTTAAATGCATGACCGGCTCCGCTCCAATTTATCTCTCCTCAAAGTTTCTAACACGTGGTGAGATAAGCGGTCGCACGACCAGAAGCTCCCAACTTCTGCATATACCCCTGTATAGAACTAAATCTAGACAAAGGACTTTCTTTTATCGTACAGTAAGTCTATGGAACAGTTTTGATAATACCCTCAAACTCTGTAATTCTTCTCGTGATTTTAAGCGTAAACTTACAGCCAAATTACTTGCTGCTTTCCTTTCTCATCGCTCTTCATTGTAACTTTGGCGAACATTTATCAACATTTTAGCTTCCTTAATTTTTCTGTTATAGTACTGTAATTTTGTAATTTTTAGATGATTGTCACCGAAAAACCCTCTTTAGGGAGTGTCAATAAAGTTTGTATTGTATTGTTGTCGGTGATAGTAACTGACGTTTCGACAACCTGTGCAGAAGTCATCATCAGAGTCAAGTGAATGATTGTTGTCAGTAGAATGTTCTTATTCCAGTTCGTGTAAAATGATCGGTTGGTTTTGCCGTGATGTTATTGGCTGTAAGACTCAAGTGACGTAAGTCGGTCGTGATTGGTCTGTTTCGATCTCTCGGTAAAGTTAGGTCGTTCTTTTTCGGTCGTTTGTGATGTTTATGTCGTGAATGAGTCGTTTGTATGGAGTGGGTAGTTGTTGACATCTGTTTAGGGGAGTCTGTTCTAAGTTAGTAAACCAGCTTTCCAGAGTCAGTCGTTGAAATTAGTCAGTGCTGTAGGTTATGCATTGCGCAAAGTCCCAGTCAATGTTGTGGTTGGTAAGTCGATGGTGTTCAGCAATGTGACTGCTTACATCACCTTTCCTCGTCGCCCGTCTGTGTTCAGTCAGTCTTGTTGTGAGGTTTCGGCCAGTCTCACCGATGTAGGAGGCTTCGCAGTCGGAACAATTGATCTTATGAATCGTTCCCTGTCTGTTCCTCGGTTCGTCTTTGTCTTTAACGTTGGTTAGTAACTGACGTAGTGTGGTGATGGGTTTGTGGGCAACGCGGATATTGGATATACAACAAAAATTGACACGACTGCTACGCGACAAAGAAGAGAAACGAAAGAAACCGGACGACAACTGGGTAAGTAACATTTCTTCTCGTTCCTTAGACAAGACTGAAACTCAGGTACTATCATACAGACTAAAACACTCAGTAACACCTAAACGTATACCGACCGAGGCTATTGTATCTAGTATTGAGGCGGCTCTGTCTCGGCAACGAGAGCTATCTGAGCCGACCAAGGATAACATCACAAGCAGAATTGCCTCTACTATACAATCAACGTCACTACATGACAGCAACTTGACTAAAGACGAACAACGCGCACTGAAACGACTGAGAAACGACGAGAACATAGTCATCCTACCAGCCGACAAAGGACGACTGCCTGGTAAGCTACGATGACAACTCATTACGGACGACAGTTTACAGGAAACCGACACACACCGACAGATTACTAGACGAGTCATCCTACAACCCTACATCACACAAAGCCACAACTATCAGAACTCTAACACGACGCGCACAACTAGTATGCGACTCGACAGACAGCTTATCCGACGAGAACAAATACCTTCACCGTGTTTTTTCGAAGAACAACTACAACAACGACTTCATCCGACGAAACACTCACCGACCCACTACCACCGAAACAAACGACACCGCAACCCCTACGCCTACAGCAACCATACCGTGCATAAAAGGCATGTCTGAAAACATCTCGCGCATCTTACTACCCTTCAATATCCGCGTCGCCCACAAACCCATCACCACACTACGTCAGTTACTAACCAACGTTAAAGACAAAGACGAACCGAGGAACAGACAGGGAACGATTCATAAGATCAAATGTTCCGACTGCCAAGCCTCCTACATCGGTTGAGACTGGCAGAAACCTCACAACAAGACTGACTGAACACAGACGGGCGACGAGGAAAGGTGATGTCAGCAATCACATTGCTGAACACCATCGACTTACCAACCACAACATTGACTGGGACTCTGCGCAATGCCTAACCTACAGCACTGACTAATTTCAACGACTGACTCTGGAAAGCTGGTTTACTAACTTAGAACAGACTCCCCTAAACAGATGTCAACAACTACCCACTCCATACAAACGACCCATTCACGACATAAACATCACAAACGACCGAAAAAGAACGACCTAACTTTACCGAGAGATCGAAACAGACCAATCACGACCGACTTACGTCACTTGAGTCTTACAGCCAATAACATCACGGCAAAACCAACCGATCATTTTACACGAACTGGAATAAGAGCATTCTACTGACAACAATCATTCACTTGACTCTGATGATGACTTCCGCCCAGGTTGTCGAAACGTCAGTCACTACCACCGACAACAGTCCTTCTCGGGACTACACTCACCCGGACGATCAGACTACACCTTCACATGTTACCCCCGGGTTCAAGCCATTTACTGCATTGAGTCAATACTCGCATATCTCATTCATGTGATATGCGAGTGTGATATGCGAGTATAGGTGATATGCGAGTATAGGTGAGTGTAGTCCCGAGAAGGACTGTTGTCGGTGGTAGTGACTGACGTTTCGACAACCTGTGCGGAAGTCATCATCAGAGTCAAGTGAATGATTGTTGTCAGTAGAATGTTCTTATTCCAGTTCGTGTAAAATGATCGGTTGGTTTTGCCGTGACTCAATGTACATATAGATATGATTTGGAATAGAAGACGAAAGAATGAAAGCAATTAATCATATTTACTTGTCATGAGCGTGGGAGAAAGAAAAATATTTGCATCTCTTTAAGACTCTAATCTTAGGCTTTCGGATTTTGCAATCTGAAACTCTACCAAAAACTTGTCGCTAACGTAAATCAAGATTTACACCGGGTTCATATGACAATTGTCCCGCATACTGCTAAGATGCGTAAACTGAGTGTCATGTCTGAAAATAGGTATATAAAGAAAGAAAGTGAACTTCGAGCTCCACTGATGAATAAAAAGTATTCAAAAACCTGAATCTGAAGGTTTAAAGAATGAATCCTTTAAGAGGCTCAATTTTTTTCTTTAGTACATATTCGGTTAGACAAATAAAATCGAAGAAAAGATTCTCCTCTCTCTTTAACAGTTGAAATGACAGAGTTATTTCTCATTGCTGACATGCAGATTATAGTTACGAACAGACCTTTATGTAGCTGATTTACATACCCATAGAAGATCTATGAAACTTCAACATTACTGATTCGAGTATCATGCACGCCGCTTGTCTTATACGAACCATTGTATATAGGCCCACTCACTGAATCCTAACCCACCGGAAAATACTGAGACTCAAAGAGAGAGAAACTTACGCGACTTATCTTTCTCTCTCATGGTCCCATTTTACAGAAAACTGACTCAGTAACATTTTATTCACATAATTCCTGTAAGATACACTGAGGTTTTCTGCACACACTGCGATACATGGAATTCACAGATAGAAAAACTTACAGCGTGTGTTGCTCTAAGAAGAGTAGTCTGGTTTCAGTCGCTTCAATATAGTCAATACCTTCCCCCACAAGACGTAAAACGATTTGAATTTGCTTTCCTTTAATTACGACGAGAAGTCAAGTTTTCTTCTCGGAAAAGAGCTTTATTGGAGTTAAATTGCGGCACTCTTAAGGCGAGAAAGATAGGAAATGATAAGTAGCATACTACAATCAAACGGATGGGAAAAGTGTGAAAGAAAATATACAAACAGACTACTATGTCATTGATGGCATCTCCAGTCTTAAGCTTTATATCTCCATCCGGTGATGAATATGTGTGACTTGTTCTCATAAGAAGATACCACTGACTACAAAATAAAAATAAAAGAAAAAGAAAAAAGAAAAAATGTGGTATTTGAAAACAGATAAAGTTATCATTTTCAATACAATGACAATAGAATTTTATTTATACAGCGCTAAAAGTTATCATTTAAAGGGAGGTATCTTCATGTAACACCAAATTCTCTTTACATGTGAGAGAAAGCCAGTGAATGATGACATCAGAAGGATGGTTGTCTGTTAAATCTTGCGCGGAACTCGACTACGCGCGAACAAACCCATCATTTATGGAATGGACAGATTTGTTATTCGAAAAATAATTTTAGTGGAATGAGTTTAATAACGCCATTGAATTTGTCTGGAGATTTCTTCACCTTTGACCTTAGAATTGCAGAATTGGCGGGAGTCATTTACTCGAAACAAGTTCGTCGCTATTATTTTTAGAAACTTTATGAGTTTGTCATGGCGAGAGCGGAAAATGAAAATTTGAGAAAATCGTAACGCTTTCCTATGGAAAGATAAAAATTGTTCATCACATAAACTGTGCTGACTGATATCGCCAGTCAGTTATTGTCTCACCATTCGCCTTCCGTGTCACTTTGTCAGCTTGATGAATGAATGCAAACTTCTCATTCCTTAGTGAAGTCGCCTTTCAAGTTGTCTATTAAGAACTATGGTGCTTGTGTAATAAACAAAATAATACACGGCTGCTTGTAGATACGGTAATACATTTCTCGTGATCAACTCCAAGAGAAATTGTATTTTGGTACGATATAACTCACGGTACGGATTCATCCTCTTCGATTTAGTCATGGTAGAGAGAGTCCTGCTCTGAGGAGAAAAGGGATTTTGCGAATCTCGAATACTTTCCACTGAAAGGGAAATGGCTGAATCTAAATGGCAGAACGAATCAATCCTCACTCAGAATCATGTAAAAATAATAATAAAACATAAAAAAACCAACAATCAATGAAGCACACAATTGTCTTGAAGAAGAACAGTAATTTTGATCATTAAGTTAAGCATTACACGGGATTAGATCTTTTTTTCAGTAACTTGTAAATATGAAATCTTTCATGTTTTCATCGAAATTGATGTAACGCAAATCAACAATCTTGATATTTTCGGGCCGGTAGAAATAAATGGCATCGTTTGGGGAATAGAGAGAATCATAGGAAGATAGTTCAAGAGGTACAATTTAATTTTTATAGCACAAATCATGACAGCTGTTTAGAGCCCGTATTATTTAATATGGGAGCGCGAAGGTTTAATTTCACTCGATTTTTTTTTCTTAGTTTGTTGATGTCAGGTTAAAAAAAAAATTAAATGTACATTCGGCTCACAAATTCAAAATGAGGTTTCTCTCATTTGATTCACAACTGAATTGTCCGCGATGCAATTTTCTTAACCTTTAACTCCCAGAAGTGATTTACATGTAACTTCTCCTTATGTCACATGATCCAGCAAACAGGTAATGAGAATACTCATACTTACCAGGTTAAAGTTGTGATCTTGATCTGACACCAAATTCTCGTAAGTAATTTTAAAGGAAATGTGTAGCAGCTAGAGGGGAGAGTTAACAATCAAATCTTGAGAGTTAAATTATCTTGTCATAATAGGGCGGCAGAAGCACTTGATGCACACGTGTCAGAGCTGGATGACCTGTTGTATTTCTAGTGCTATTCAACATCAAACCCCAATATTTCTCGAAAATGAAACGAAGCATAAAACGAAACTTCGGGTTGATAAGAAGGGAGTGTAAATACAAAATGCATACGTTTCTGCTCTGTCTTTAGATCGTGACAACAGTTTTGATTTCTTAACATTCACGATGAATAGAAATAATAACGGCGAATGTCAACAGAATATCAGAAATTTATCTGTTTCGAAAACATGACATCTTCCCTGCATGCAATACGCGCACTATTTATATCATCACATATAAAGATATCGGTGTCGTCATGATAACTGGATTTATAACATGACAGTTTTACTTTCCAAGAAGGCTTTTGTTTACATCTACGAACCTTTTCAAGGTTAGATTCAATTTTTTGGGGAGGGGGATAAATATTTCTCGTAAAGAGGCCTCGTTATAATTTTTTGTCCGAAGATGAGGGTGCTTGTCAGTGAGCTTAGTTAAGGTGCAGCAGATTTCTACATTCCATGCTCCTAAAATATGTTTAAAATTGTCTTTGATTCCCATTTTTAGTCGAAGTCCATATAATAAACAGGATGATATATGGCTGCTTTTGGATACTAATTTATGTGTCATCTTTGGAGTTTATAATATCTCTTTAAACAGGTTAGAGATGTTATCAACACTCGGTGGTAAAATTCGTATCCACGTGCGGCTATGTGATACACTTTCACGTGCTTCTGACCAAGCGTTAAATACGAGACGAAGCCTTAGTCAATATAGGCTTTTATTACATGGAAAAAATTTTACATGCACCGTGGAATTTCTGAATGACTCCGTGGGTCTCGTTACGCTTTCTATGTTTTGGCGCATCTGTGAATCCGCAATAGCCAAAACTGCCGAGAAAAAGTTTTCACTCGTATGACAAAAATAAACTGTTTAGTTACGACATTTCACGAAGTATTTCAACCGGCTGCAAGCATTTCTAGATCTATTCTCTTTTGTGTGATCTAAGAAGGAATCAATTCGGCGACACATCTTGCCCTCTTGGGTAGCCGATCGATCAGAGCACTAATCTCGCTCGCTCGCGGTATCCACTACTTTAGAAAAACAAAGAAATAGAAGGAATATTTAAATAACGTGATAAAAAGCTACAAAAAGTGAAACTTTTACCCCAGAAACCACGATGATGAAAACGAAACTCAGAGAGCGTCACGATAAATCATCATTTTACTTTTTTCTAAGGCTTGCGAGAAAACAAGGAGGAAGTTTATGTTATTGTGGTATACTCCGGATTAATGAAAATGAAAATCTAAATAATATTACATGACGCCAAGTTCCAATTTGGCGTACAGGTATAAATAGTGAAATAGCATAGTCACAAAATCGAATCATGCAACACGTAATAAACAAATGATACAAGATTTGCTGTTTCGAGTTGGATGAGCTCATATTCAGCTTCCTCAATACTGCTGGTGTTAACAAGTACAGCGTTTTGTTGCACACCTGTGAGGCAAATCCCTTTTCACAAGAGTTAAGGTGAGAATTGAATTAGGGGACAAGGACCGAATGCAGGGAATGAGATAAAAGGGTATGGGCTAAATTTTCACATGGAAATGATTTGGAACGTAAGACGAAGGAATGAAAGAAATTTTG
Source organism: Stylophora pistillata (assembly GCF_964205215.1). Taxonomy (NCBI): domain Eukaryota; kingdom Metazoa; phylum Cnidaria; class Anthozoa; order Scleractinia; family Pocilloporidae; genus Stylophora; species Stylophora pistillata. Next base: position 27,904,699 of record NC_142520.1, read on the forward strand.
ACCATATTTACTCGACACAAGTGTGGAAGAAAGAAAAATGTTGACATCTCTCTAAGAATCGAATCTTGGCCTTTCGACTTTTACGATCCGAAACTTTACCAAGTACAGTGTTCTGTTACACATTTATGGGGCAAATCACTTTTTCACAACAGTCAACATGATACCTTTTCTGCAAGACGCAAAACGATTTGAATCTTCTTTTCTTTAGTTACGACGAGAAGTCAAGTGTCCTTGTTGGAAAAGAGCTCTATTGGAATTAAATTGCGGCACTCTTAAGGTGAGGAAAGATAGGAGATAATAAGTAGCACAGAACAATCAAAAGATGGGGAAATTGTGAAAGAAAATACACAAACAGACTACTGTGTTAATGATAACATCTTCAGTCTTAAGCTTTATATCTCCATCCGGTGACGAACATGTGTGACTTGTTCTCACAAGTAGATACGTACCACTACAATATTAAAGAAAAAAAAAAGGAAAAAAATGTGATCGTTGAGAACAGATAAAGTTATCATTTAAAGAGAGGTATCTTCGTGTTACACCAAATTCTCTTTACATGTGAGAGAAAGCCAGTGAATGAAGACATCAGAAAATGATGGTTGCCCGTTAAATCTTGCTCGGAACTCGACCAAGGGAGATGGCAGCGAGTGTCCTGTTCTAAGGGGGAAAGGATTTTGCGAATTTCGATTACTTTCTACTGAAAGGGAAATAGTTGAATCTAAATCGCAGAACGAATCAATCCTCGCGCAGAATCATGTAAAAGTAATAATAACACATAAAAAACCAACATAAAATGAAGCAAACAATTTTCTTGAAGTAGAACAGTAATTTTTAACACGAAATTAGGCATTAGACCGGATTAGATCTTTTTTAATTTCTTGAATATGAAATCTTTCATGTTTTCATCGAACTCGATGTAACGCAAACAACGTTCTTGATATTTTCAGGCATGTAGAAATAACAAATGGCATCGTTTGGGGAATAGAGAGACTGAGAGGAAGACAGTTCAACAGGTACAAAGCAATTTTTATATTACAAATCACGACAGCTGTCTAGAACCTATTAGTTTAATGGAAGCGCGAAGGTTTAGTTTGACTCGATTTTTTTTTTCTAGGTTTGTTGATGTCAGACATAAACATATTTAAAATATATTCCGCTCACAAATTCCACAGGACTCTCTCATTTGATTCACAGCTGAATTGTCTGTTCGCGATGCAATTTCCTTGACCGTTTTACTCCCAGAAGTAATTTACATGAAACTTCTCCTTATAAAATCCATACATTATCCAGCTAACAGGTAATGAGAATACTCAAACTTATCAGATAGAAGTTGTGATCTTGATCTGACACCAAAGTCTCGTAGTTAATTTTAAAGGAAATTTTTAGCAGCTAGAGGGGAGAATTAACAACCAGATCTTGGGAACTAAGAGGTTGACAACATGTGACTACAAGGCCGGCGGCAGAAGCTTTTGGTGAACACGTGACAAAGCTGGATGACCTCAGTGTTGTATATTTAGCTCTATTAAACATCAAACCCCGCCAATATTTCTCAAAAGTGAAACGAAGCATGATGAAACGAAACCTGAGGTTGAAAAAAAGGAAATTTAATACAAAATGGATACGTTCCTGCTCTGTTTTTAGATGGCGATAACAGTTTTGATTTCTTATCATTCATAGTGAATAGAAATAATAACGGTAAATGTCGATAGCACATCAGAATTTTTTCTGTTTCTAAAACATGATATCTTCGCTGCATGCAATAAGCGTACCATTTATATCGTCGCATATAAAGATATCAATGCCGTCATGATAACTGGATTTATAACATGACGGTTTTACTTTCCAAGAAGGCTTTTGTTTACATCCAAGAACCACTCCAAGATTAAATTTGATTCTCTTTTTGGAAAATATCTCTCGTAATGTGGCCTGGTTATATTTCTGTGTCCGAAGTTAAAGTTGCTTTTCGGAGAGCTGAGTTTCGGTGCAGCAGATGTCTACATTCGATGCTGTTAAATTTGTTTCAAAATTGTCTTTGATTCAAATTTTCTGTCAATATCTGTATAATAAACATGATAATCATTTCTGCTTGTGGATATCAATTTATCTTTGATCTTCTCGAGTTTATAATGTCTCTTCAAGCGCGGGCTCAAGAAGGCTGTACATTGGCTAGGTTCATTCTCTCCATTTTTGGGAACGAGGCGAAAGTTTCTTCAATATAGGTTTTTATTGCATGGAAAAAATACGTACATGCACCATGGAATTTCTGAATGAATCCGCTGGTCTTCTTTATGCTTTCGGTGTTTTGACGCTTTTGTGAATCCGTAGTAGCCTAAACTACCGAAAAACAATTTTTTACTCAAGTGACAAAAATAAACTGTGTAGTTACGACATCACACGAGGTATTTTAACCGGCTACAAGCATTTCTATACTCTTTTTGCGTGATCTAAGCAGGAATTAAAAAGGCCGCACCACGGTAGCTGATCGATCAGAGCACAAAATTTGTCTAAACTTGCTCGCTCGCAGCATCCACTACTTACAAAAAAATTGAAGGAATTTTTGAATAACGTAATAAAAAGCTACCAAAACTGAAACTTTTACCCCAGAAACCACAACAACTACGAATTTTTGATCATGTACGAAAAGGAAACTTAGACAGCGTCACGATCAATAATTATTTTTACATTTTTTTTTTTCGTCAGGGCTTACAAACATCACTCGAGCTTGGCCATCGAATAATGTAGTCTGTGACACGAATATAATTTTTGTCGTCAACAATTCGAATCATGTATCCACAAGGTGGTCAGTCATATTACTTCTAACCGCTTTTCAGTCTCAGTTCGGTTTTAGTAGATATGCTGTTCACTCAACAAGGGATTAAAGTGGCACATACGTTTGCGTGTTTATTACATCGTACACTGAAAGGTAAAAATGTGGGCTCATTGAAAGCTGATAATGGTGCACAATCCTACTCTGACGGACAATACCACCTCCCCAGCTAAAAAAAAATTTCCCGAATATTCTCTTTGAAATTAGATAAAAACAGATGCTTTTTTTCGAAATAATGCGTTGAAAAATATTTTCAAAGTTTTCCCTACAAAGGCGCGGATCCATACCGGTTTCCACTGCTTTACGGAAATCGGTCAGAATTTTCATAATGAAAAAAAAAAACAGATAATTATATATTTTCAATAAATTAAAGTGCAAGTAGCAGCAAATACATCTTCTGACTGACTCAAAAAGCCAGGAAAGGGCAGTTTAGGTAGTTAAAACTGAAAACGTTTCCAGGGGGAGCATGCCCCCGGACCCCCCTTGCAGCTTGTGCCTTCGGCGCTTGTTTTGCAGTAAATCGGTGAAAACTTTTCCTAGATCTGCGCCTGCTACTGTTATGATATAAATAGGTTTTTTCAGTTTCATAATGATTTTACTTTACTGAGCGTACTTCCTCCGCCGAATGTCTCTGTGACAATAGTTTCGCTCGATGGCCTACAAGATTAAGCTATTCAGGAGTCTGAGAGTAACGCTTGGTTTTTCAACTTTTTTTTTTAATTTTAGCAGATAGTCTTTCTTGATAACAATAGTATAAATGAAAAGAACGCTAAAATAACCTCTTACAGTATTCAATGCCCGTTTGATCAAAATTTATTCAAAATGAATAAATAAGACTCTCTCCAACACAATGTTGGAAAGGGTCATTATTTTGAGTTACTAATAATTTCCTAGTTCCTTCAAACTAATATGTATGAAGGACTTTATTCACTGAAAATAACTACTGAGTTAAAAAAAAATAAAATAACGATGAATAAATAAGTTTTGATTGCCTTAAGTGCGGTGGCCCAAAGAGGACATGCCTCATTTTTTTATCGAGCGATAAAATCAAAATATCGTGCGATAAAAGGAAATTATCGCGTGATAAATGATAAATTATCGCGCGATAAAGAAAAACTATCGCGCGATAAAGAAAAACTATCGCGCGATACTTTATCATTTATCACGCAATAAGAGGGAATCTTGTTAGGTCGTGTAATCGGCTATCATGCAGGTTGTTTCCGTGGACGACAATAAACAATTTTCAAAAAAAAAATTTAATTTTTTTTTAAATATAAACCAGTGAGCAGCACTCTTGCGAATAGTAATTGTAAAACTTCTTTATTCTTTTCGTCTAACTGTCGTAGACTTCTTCAGGGAGTTTAACAAGTATAACTAGACGCCTGCATTTATAAGCAAAAGTTAATGATTAGCTAAAAGCTAAAACTGTGGCCCCAAAATGTAATTCTCACCTTGCCATCCAAGTTTTAAATTTTTCACAACCTCGCCTGTTCCAGTTCTTAGGTCCGGCCAACCCTGTATGGTCATTGGCCCCCGTTATAACCACTAGCTTTATTTCTCCATCCGGCGATAAACATGTAGGACTTGTTCTCACAATTAGATACCACTGAAATATCAACAAAAAAAAAAAATTAAAAAAATTAATGTTATCGTCGAGAACGGAGAAAGTTATCATTTATAGGGAGGTATCTTGATGTAACATCAAATTCTCTCTAGGTGTGAGAGAAAGCCAGTGAGTGAAAACATCAGAAAGATGGTTGCCCATTAAATCTTGCTCGGAGCTCAACTACCTGCGAACAAACCCATCATTTATGGAATAAACAGATTTTATTATTCCAAAATTATTATGGTGGAATGAGTTAAATAGCGCCATTGAATTTGATTGGGGACTTTTTCACTTTTGACCGCAAACATCTTAAGTGCGGAATTGTCGGGAGTCATTTATACGAAACTAGACGCGTAGCTGCGTGAACTCAGGCTTTCGATATCGCACATCTGGAGTTGACTTTAGGGAACTGCCATCTTGCCATTGTTACTGTCGTCACGCAATTCCGTCATTGCCGGTCATGAAGAATTCTACTTGTGTTTATTTTTGTCTGCTGGGGTGTAATGAATGTTGTTATGGTACTAGACAACAATCAAAACAATATATTACCATATTAGGGTAGGTTACTACAGATGCTAAAGGTTGAAATTCAAGGACTTTTCAACGACTTTGAATGCTAAGTTTTAGAAAATTGAAGGACCGATTTTGGAAAGATTTGCATAAGCAATTTTAAAATTATTTAATATCATTTCTCAGCTTTTCCATGAAAGTAGTTTTCAACTTGAAAATTTCTGAAGAAAAAGTATTGCAAAAATCAAGCTCTAGTCCTCAAATTCAAGTACTTTCAAGGCTTTGAATTTTTAATTTTAAATTTAAGCATCTTCAAGGACTTTCAAGGTTTTTACGAACCCTGAGTAGGTAATGTATTTGCCTTTAACTGCAAGGAGAAGGGAATTTTTAATCTATTATTGGTATCGAGTCTTAGTTTGTGGAATTAAGTATATTTTCCTGAGTATCGTATTTTGTTTATATGATAGAAATTTGAGAGTGATTTGTTTCGACTTCATTTAAACGAGTTAATGTCAGTGATTGATTATATAATATGGGCCCAATAATCAAACCCATGTTCATGCACATTCAAATGTACATTTACTAACTTTATAGTCTCCACCAAAGAATAACTCCCCAGGGATTTGGTTTTCCCCCACTTTGACAAAGCTAACCTCTTGTACTTCATTGATTTCTTCTATGACATCCTGAAATGACTATGGAATTGTAGTGTAATCCTCACTGCCTTTCAAAACTGCAATTTTTCGGTTCCCTGTTAATATTAAAATGTGTATGAGCATCTGTTTGCAAACAGCTCTTGTGTTGGAAAGGGAGACAAAGTGACTGGTAACATTTGTATCCTTGAGGGTCTTCAGGCTTTAATATAACTATCTCTATAACTACTTTAATAAAACGATCCAGAGACAAGCACTATCTTTTCGCAACCTCTGCTCATTTCATTCAAACGAGACAAAAACATAGGCAATTTTTTGGTCAGTTCTTTTCAGACTAATGACCAACCAGGCACTTTTAAATGCGCTTGTGCACGATGCAAAACGTTTCCTTTCATTCACAACACTGAGAAAAAATCGGGACCCAAACGATCCATTAAGATCACCGATCACTTCACGTGCACCTCCGCCAATATAATCTATTGCATAACTTGCACTTATTGCAAAAAGATTTACATCGACGAAACAGGCAGAAGACTAGGTGACCGATTCCGAGAACACCTTCGCGACGTGGAGAGGAATGACAAAGACACATCGAAACCAGTCGCTAGACATTTTAATTTACCCAATCATTCTAAGCAACATATGGCAATCTGCGGTCTTTCCTTACACTTAGGTAGCACGGAAAGCCGCAAAACTCTTGAACAAAGGCTCATCTTTCAAACCGGCAATCTAAATCCCACAGGTATCTACGAACGCTTTTCATTCCAATAATTAATTCGTGTTTTTCTCGTTGCCATATTCCCACCAATCACGTAGCTCCATTTTCTGCCTTTAAAAGTACACACAACCCACAATTCCTCTATTCGCTCCGATGAAGGGCTAAAGCTCGAAACGTCAGCTTTTGGAATCGTTACGGTGGCCAATTTACCATTTCAACTTTGTTGATATATCCAAAATATTTCCTGTGTCTATGGGCAAGTACATGTATTTTGTTGCACTCTCAGTGGCATCCTGGTGTTTCAATAATTAACCTGTTTCAAGTTAAAAAATTTATTACATAAACGTATTTGAAGACAGACTTTTACAAATGAATGTTATGTAAGTTATCAAGTCAATTATTTGCTCCTTTAGCAATTCTTTGAATGAAGTTTGTACACCCTATGACTTCCCAGGTGTTACAGTAAGGTGACTTAATTCATTGAGATGATTCTTGCACTGTTTTACTAAATATGATCTTGGCAGTCCATCACACACCATTGTTAGTTGATGGTAGAACTCTTCGCTCACACTGAACCGGTCCATTAAATATAAAACTTATTCCACTTTCTTTTTGTCATCTTCTACGAGTGTCGAGTATTTTGAAGTGCTACCCGTGTTGGTAGGGACTGTTGAGGAAGGGTCATCTAAACTGAAATTATGAGTTGTACGTGTACTGTTTCTTTCTTCAACATCTAAACTGTTCAGTTTTAGGCCATGTAGGCTCTCAAAAACCATAGAGCTTTTTGTGACCTGGTTTTCAGACCTTTCAGATATCTCCATTTCGTTGTGGGACTGAGGGTTGTTAGTTCTTTTGCATTTTTGTTTGCCCCATTTTTTTGTTTCCAGTTTTTTATAATATTATTTCAGTGACTCCGTTTAAGTTAACATCTGATCTCCCCTGATTTTTTTTTGCTTGATCTCCTCAAGGACTTCTTCGTATATTTTTTGGTTTTCTTTTACCAGATTTTTTTAAATTTTTGTCTCTTTTTGTAATTCTGCATGCAACAATTCAACTGACTGAACTTCCTCCAAAAATAAATTTATTCTGTAACTGCCACTCAGCAAATCCTTTTTTTTGCGCCAGATGTGGTTTTAAACTTATATAAAATCAACGCACATTTCACACGAAGGCGCTCCTCGATTCTCCCTGCAGTGTCTTTGATGGCAAATCCACCTCCAGGGATGTGTTCATTTAAAACCCGCACAAACGATTTGAAGTCCGCAGTCTTTATCTTTCATTGAAGAATGAAATGCAACAAACCTGTCAAATTTGTCGCGCGTTTATTCATATTTCTCGGCAAATTTTATCTTCCTATCACGTATCCGGACATACAATCATCTTTTCCCTATTTTTAGACCAATGAAAGGTCCTGTAAGAAGAGGATTACCAGTACTTAGGCCTAAATCAAAAGATGAGAGCAAAATGGCGGCTAGAAATCAGCAGAAGATCGATTTATCACAGGAAAGATAGTACCATAACGCACGGAACATTTTCGATTGCTCTATGTCATCTCGCTGCTGTGTTATTTATGAAGAGACCCGAATATTGACCTTCATTGTTGGGGGATGGGAAGGACGAGGATGCATTTACAGACGCTTAAACAGTGACAACTTCAAAGAGGTGAATGTGAACTTGAAATTTCGGACCGAACAAATTGGAATTTAATAACGGTGTTGTGGCCACGAAACAAAGAAAATCATCATTTTAGAGCACGGTACTTGATGTTATAGATATTTGTACGGAATACGAAGGTAGGTTTTATTGCTTTCAATTTTTGGTTTGGAAGCGCGAAACTCTAACCTACGGACTCATTTTTAGCAAATTTTTAATCAATGGAAGTTGCACTGTCAATATCAGATCGAACATTTTACCCAGGTTCACAGGATTTTGTATAGTTTATCGCAGAGGTTAAAGTGCCACACATTTCTCTCTAAAATCGGTTGTTTACATTGAACGGTTTTTTCTAAGTGTCCATAACTACTGCGCGTGCGTGAAACTAAATTCTGGCCATGATCTCTACATTCGATGCTCTTAGAATGCGTTTCAAAATTGCCTTTGATTCAAATTCAATATCTCTTTGTTAAACAAGATGATACACGTTTACCTGTGGATACGAATTTGTCTACAATCTTCTCGAGTTTATAATATCTCCTCAACAAGTAAAAGATATAAGCAGTCGATGGCAAAATTCGTATCCAGGTGCGGTTATGTTTTACACCTCCTTGTGGTTCTGACCAATCGTGAGCTTAAGAAGGCTTTACATTGACCAAGTTCCTTCTCTCCATTTCTAAGGACGAGGCGAATGCTTCGTCAATATAGGTTTTTATTACTTGGAAAAAAATTTACATGCACCATGGAAGTTCTGAATGAGTCCGCGGGTCTCGTTATCATGATGCTTTCTATGTTTTGGCGCGTCTGTGATTCCATAGATGTCAGAATTGCCAAGAAAAACTTTTTACTCATATGACAAAAATAAGCTGTGAGGTTACGACATCTCACGTGGTATTTTAGCCGGCTACAAAAATTTCATTTCTCTTTATGCGTGATCTAAGATTTGAATAACGTGATAAAAAGCTACCAAAAGTGAAACTTCCACCCCAGAAACCACGATGATGAAAACAAAACTTAGACAGCGTCACGATAAATCATCATTTTATTGCTTTTTTAAGGCTTGCGAACATCACTTGAGTTTGGCCCGCCAATAATGTAGTCTGCGACAAGAATCATTTAAGAAGCACTCAAGAAGCTAGAGTCGCTCTCGGCTATCGCCTCGCGCGACTCTTACGCTTCTTTCATGCTTAACAACCTCCCGCGTGCATCCATAACTCAATAGTGTACGCTGTGGTGTTTACCATTTGTTTTATAACATAACATTGATACATTGTAGCTAACGAGTTCCCTTTTATTTAACAAATGTTAAGTGATTTTTTTATTTAAAAATCGAGTTTCCAGATGGGATTTGAACCCACGACCCTCCGTGATCTAGTCGGATGCTCTAACCACTGAGCTACAGGAGACTCTATGGTGAGCAAGGGTCAATTAGTGGGTATTGACTGGAACCGCATCACGCGGCTACACAGCCAAACATCAGCTAGCGCATAGAAGCTCACTAACAGCATCACGCTGTCACATTAAAGCATCACATGCATTAAAGCATCACTTGCAGCCAACCAGCCTCCAAAGTGAGCATGTAAAGATGAAATAAACAATTTTATTTAAAAATCGAGTTTCCAGATGGGATTTGAACCCACGACCCTCCGTGATCTAGTCGGATGCTCTAACCACTGAGCTACAGGAGACTCTATGGTGAGCAAGGGTCAATTAGTGGGTGATCAGAAAAAACAAGCGCGAGCGGAAAATAGTCTTTGCATTTGCTCACGTCAGCAGCGTACACCTATGGGCAAATGGGGGAAGCTAAATTGACCAATCAGAGCGCGCGCTTTACTTTGGTTATGTTAGAAAGTTTTTTGTCGTCAACAATTCGAACTACGTATCCACAAGGTGGTTAGTCATATTATTTCTGACCGCCTCTCAATTGCAGTTCGGTTTTAGTAAATATGCTGTTAACGCAACAAGGGATTAAAGTGGCACATATGTTTGCGCGTTTATCGCATCATACACTGAAAGGTAAAAATGTGGGCTCAGTGAAAGCTGATAATGGTGCACAATCCTAATTTGAAGGATTCTACCAACTCCTCAGCTCACAAAAAAGTTCCCCGAATATCCTCTTTAAAATTAAATAGCATCATATGCTTTTTTTTCCCAATAATGCGCTAATAAATATTTTCAAGGTTGTCTCAAGTGTTGAGATATAAATGGGTTTTTTCAGTTTCATAATTGATGATCATTGGATTTTACTTTTACTGAATCTACTTCCTCCGCCAAATGTTCCTATGTTCTGACAATAAATTCTCTCAATGGCCTACAAGATTAAGCTATCCAGGAGTCTGAGAGTAACGCTTGGTTTTTCAATTTGTTTTTTAATTTTAGCAGATAATCTTTCTTGATAACAACAGTATCAATGAAAAGAACAAGATATGCCATTTTCCAGTCCATTATACTTCTAAAATAACCCCTTACAATATTCAATGCCTTTTGGATCAAGATAAATTCAAAACGAATAAACAAGACTTTCTCCGACACAATTTTTTTTGGAAAGGGTCATTATTTTGAGTTGGTAATAGTTTCCTAGCTCCTTCAAACCAAATTTTAGGAAGAACTTTATTCACTAGAAATAACTACTCTGTTAAAAAAATTTAAATAATGAATTAAAAATAAAATAAAAATTAATAAAAATAAAATTAAAAATTGAACTAAATTAAAATCAAAAAATAACATTTTTATAGCTTTGATTACGGTGGCCAATAGAGGACATGCCACATTTTCTTTTATCGGGTGATAAAATCTAAATATCGCGCGATGAATGATAAAATATCGCACGATAGATGAAAAATTATTGCGCGATAAATTTAAATTATCGCGCGATAATTTATCATTTATCGTGCGATAAATGAGAAACTTGTTTAGGTGACGTAATCGGCTGTCATGCACGTTGTTTCTGTGGACGACAATCGACAATTTTTAAAACAATTCTTTTTTAATTCTTTAAAACTGTTTTCTCAAATATAACTTAGTGAGCAGCACTTCTGCGAACAGTAGTTGAAATACTTCTTTAGTCCGACGCGTTTCGTCAAACGGTCGTAGAGTTCTTCAGGGGGTTTAACAAGTATAACTAGACGCATGCATTGATAAGCCAAAGTTGGTGGCTAACTAAAAGCTAAAAGCGTGGCCCCCAAAATGTTTTTCTTGTTAAATTTTTCACGACCTCGCCTGTTCCTTTTCTTAAGTCCCGCCAAGCCTCTATGGTCATTGGCCTCCGTAATAGCCACTAGCTTTATATATTCCCAGGCGATAGATATGCGTGACCTGTTCTCACAATTAGATACCACTCCATATTAAACACAGTTTAAAAAAAGCTGTGATCGTCGAGAACAGAGAAAGTTATTATTTATAGGGAGGTATCTTGATGTAATCAAATTCTCTCTATGTGTGAGAGAAAACCAATGAATGTAGACATATCATTAGAGACGGTTGCCAGTGAAATCCGTTAAATCTTGCTCTGAACTCGAGTACATACGAACAAACCATCATTTATGAAATGGAGAAATTTTATTATTTCAAAATGATTGTAGTGGAATTCCCCCTCCCCCAATTCCCAGTAAACAGGCCAGACCACATCACAGAAACCTTGTGAGTGGGTTCTTTAAAGTCCCCTGCCTAACCAAATTAACTAATTAGTAGATGCAGGAGACGGGACCTACGTTTATTCGTCCTTATCCGAGAAGACAAGAATGTCTATCCATTTCTTGATATTATAGAAAGGTAGGGCATTATTTTAAGACCTTGAGTGTTGGTCCGGCTCGAACCATCGACCTCGACCTCCCGCACAACAGTCCAGCGGTCTAACCAATTGAGCTAACCGGGAGGCAGTTACTTGTTGGTGCGGTATGACTGTTTTCGTCATCAACTCGGAGAGAAATTGTATTGGTCGCGATACAACTCACTATATGAATTCATCTTCTTCGATTTAGCTATGGCAGACAGAGAGTGTCCTGCACTGGGGAGAAAATCACAATAGTGTGACGAACAAAAACCTTCAAATCCTCATTCTTTCTCTATGTTAAAGTATCAAAGACAAGTAGTCTACGGTGTTCTCTCTAGATTGCTTTCATTAAACCCTTTTCGATCTTTTGATTTGCAACGATGTCTTCGATTCCATTTTATTTTCCAGCTATGGCGGAAAGTAACCTCCCGACAACGGCAGAGAAACTGGAGGGAAAAAGTGAGCTTCTCGCCACAGGTGAGAAGAGGCAACAAAGAAAGACTTTTTTATCGTATTTTCAAAGTGTTTATCTTTTATATTAACAGCGGAGTGGAAACAAACTTTCTCGTGTTTTCCCGACGTTCCGCATGGTTTATCAGCCGGCAAACCGATAGGGAGTGTAGTTTATTGCTTCTATGACATAAATATGTTTGGCGCCATTTGACAGGACGAGAACATGTTTCCAGTTTTCTGTGGATATATAAGCAAATGTAGAGTAGGTTTTTGACTAATCAGAGAGCGCACATTTTGTCTGAGATATGTTATAAAGTGTGTTAGAGCACTAGTTGGAATTGCATATAGTTGTGAATCACTGACAGAATTAAAATATTTTCTTGGTAATTTCAGCGACAGGGGAAAGTCAAGTTACGTCAAGTGACACAAAACTGTGTGTAAACGATGATCCTTTAAGAGGTGAGGAAAGCTGGTGAAACTAGACTCTCTCAAGGACGCCCTAGTGTAGTTTTTAACACATTCACATCAAAAAGTGTATCTGTTCTGAAAATAACTTAGCGAGAGCCACGTGTCGTACATGACATCACTGTTAGATTTGCCACTAAGGCAGACAAAAAGACTCAGTGCAGAGAACAAATGGACATTTGCAGTCAGCACTCAAAGTCAAGAGTAAACGAAATTGATTTGGCGAAAAGGATGCAAGGGGCGTTAATGCTTGACGGAGACACTGACACCCAGATAACTTATCAAGTTTTATGATTTAATTTAGACACAACGCGCGCTCTGACTGGTCAAGATCTATTGTTTCTTTGCCTATATACCCCCATAGAAAAGTAAAACATCTTCCTGTCTTGTCAAATGGCGCCACGTGAGGTGAATTGCTAGATTTCGATTTTTTAAAAGCCCATGGTTTGGAGGACACGACGAGGACTCTTTGAACGCCAAAAACAACGAAAAAGACTATGTTTTGCAACGTTATGATACGTTTTATTCAAAATGCAGTTTAACTTACTGGTTGCTCTCGTAGCCAGAAGTCGTGTGTGGGATTTTTAAGATGAGCCCGGAAGGCTGTCTTTGACAGCTGTTTAATGATTTTCTTAGCAGTAAACATCTGTACGCACAAGATCGTAGGTGCTCGTACGAACACACGCGCTAGTCAGCGGTAGCTATAAAAGATCATGAGCAAATGTTGATCTTATAGAATCCGGATTTTGAGATGCGCAGAACGCGCGTGGGAATTGCTAAACTCACAAAAGCCATTGTATGAAAATAAGTCCGGTGAACCCTTCTTTCTATTGTTACAATATGATAATAACGTCGAAAGGAATCATCCGAAAAAAATATAGAAAATTCTGCGAAAGGAAATTTGCGACGTGTGAAAATTACCGTTTCTTTTAGATTTCTGAAATTCCGCTCCGTATAATTCTTTAAAAATCTTTGTGCATTTTCCTTTTCAAGTGCCAAGAGCAATCACTGAAAAAAATCACGGGGTCACCGGCTTAGTTTTCGAATTATTTAAGCCACAAGCTAAAAAATGCGTTTGCATAAGCCTATGAAAGCGTTGCCATGGAAACTGCTAGTGACGAAATGACACCTATGATTATATAATTTAACCTGGTAAAAGTGTTCAACTGGCCTTGGTCAGTCTTTCTGTTGTATTCTTTCAAAGTAACAAACCATCAAAAAGATGAAAACCGGTACGGGCCACCTTAAGTGAAAGAACTTCAAAAATTTTCGACTAGAATAACCGAGACCGCCCCCCCGACAAGGACAAGTTGACATATTTTTTGTTCAAGAAAATTGTAGCGACAAGTTGACTAGATTTTCAGTTAGATGTGTACTGAAAATTTTATTTACTGATGAGAGCAAAAACCACTTGCAAAGTGAATGTGCGTTCAACATTAATGACAACTCCGTTTGCTATGCGAGATGTAATCTTTCCTTTGGTAATTTTTGCCAAGTTTAAACGTTTTAAGCTCATTCTGTAAATTTTAACGAGGACTCAAAGAAGGCTTTTAATCAAGCTGAGGTAATAGTGACAAATTTGGTAGAAGGAAAATAGTGTGCTGCAAAAAAAGCCAGACGGTGTTTAAATCAGCGATTTTGCCGCTTTTCTCGTGGTGCCGTCCAGTAATGTTGTTTTAGTTACTTAGTTCTCATAATCTAAATAAATTTCATCATTCAAAACTCTACAACTGACCTTTATTTCCCTGAAAAAACCTCCGGAAAATATCAAAACTGCTATCTAGGTTATCAAATAGTAATCGCAGTGGTTGGCCAATTCTGAAAAGAAAAATCGCATTTTCTCCCTTCAAACTGTAGTATTCCTCAGAAGAACTGTATAGCTTGTGCCTTAATCTTGCATATCGCCATTTCTTGTTAGTTTTCATTGCAATTTCTGCTCAGTTTCTTCGTGCCATTGCTTTCATTCAGCGACAAACTAACTACAGTCGTCGCTCTTCTGGCTGACAATTCATTCTGTTTCTGGCGCTTTGACTAGTTTACCGCACTTTTTGATAGTTTTCATGAGAACCAGCAACTTTATCACAAAATAAGATTAAATTCATTATTCTCTTGGATAAACCTTACTCATGTCTATGTCCTAAAAAAAAACAAACCACCGTTTCTATCGATTTACCGGCTGATAAACCGGTGGGAGAACAAGGGTAAAGTTGGAAAACCACGAGGCGCAGCCGAGTGGTTTACAAACGTTTCGAGTTCACCAGCAAATGTAGACTTGAATGCTCGAATAAGTTTTAATTTCACGAAGATCTGGTTTGACTGTACAAAAAAGGAAACAAGCGTAAAAAAAACGAAACGAAACGAAAATACTACAGTGACAACATTCTTACAAGATTTGTGGACTCTCAGGAAACGTAGAGAAAGCATTCATGAGAAAAATAAACAGACATTTAGGACCGAACTTTGACTTCTGGAGCTCCGAGCACATGGTCCATACCATAATATCAAAGATACATGACGTAGATTACCAGTCCCGCGCGGACTGAACACGGGAAACGTTCTGTAACTTACAACACTCAAACGGTGTGTTTTCAGAGATAGCGAAAGTATTTCTTGAGGAAGGTAACAAAGAATACAGACAAGGAGAAGCTGAAAACGCCATGAATTCTTACACTGAAGGACTACAAGTGAACTGCAAGGATAAACGGCTGAACGCCAAGCTTTACAGCAACAGGGCAGCAGCCCATTTCCATTTGAGTAAGAATTTGAATTTCAAATTCATAATGGTAATAATAGTAAGGTAATGTCACGCAATTTGCTCCAGGTAGAGAAATGATGCTCGCAAGTGGACCACAACTTAAGAAATTGCATAAGGAGAGCCAAAGCGGTGCATTCCAGATACTAGGTGGGCGTTACTAACAATAGAGATGCAAATCCGCACGTTACGAGCGACGGAAATAGAACAGAAGATCGTTTTTCCATGGAGTAATCACTTCACAATTCAAAAGCAATATCTAAGCAATTGCAATTTTTCAGGCCTTTTTACTAGAACTGCATGTAATGATCCCTTATTTTTTTAATTCCATAGGAAACTACTCGGAGTGTCTCGATGATGCAACAGTTGCTGTTCAACTGGAACCCACTTTAATCAAAGCTATCAAAAAAGGTGGGTTTTAAACCATAAGCCATCAAAATCTTTCCTGTGATTTCGTCGAAAGGGGACCTTGCGGATTACAATGATAGTCTTGAATAATAGTCTTTATTCAATCAAAGGATAAAAAATACCTATCCTAAGTAACAATGAAAAAGTATTAAGTGATACACGATAAAATACAATAATAATATAAGATAGAATATACTACACTAGATTATATTTAAAAATAAGTCTATTTACAAAAGTTTTTTTAAATCTCTCCGTTTTTATCTGAGGAAGGTGACACCTCGTACGAAAATTATATACTAATTCTTTTTCTTTGAGAATGATCACACCTAGTTTATGATTATCAATAGCTCTTTTGAAAACGGATTTATCTTGGTGTTCTAAAAGATTAAAAATGCTGAGTGTTTGAGAGGTAAAATGACGGTTATGGCACCTGTCTAAAAACGGTGTATAACATTTAAATCAGAGTCAGAAGCAGCATACACAGCGAGACCATAAGTGAGAATGAGAAGGACTGGGATCTTAAATAAGTGATCAATTTCCTTTTGGCGAAAGAGTTACGTTCGTAGAGTTCTGAGAATGTGAAGGCACTTGTTAGCTTTTGTGAGCGTAAGTCTAACATGCTCGCTGAATTTACAATAGGCTGAAAAATCAGACCGAGCAATACATTAGGCTATCACATTGATGAATGTTATTGATGGGAACGTACTGATTGCGTGTACCGCTACTTTCCTTCTTTCTAAATATCAGATCTTTTCACTTACTCGGATTACACAGCATCTGATTATTCATACTCCAACTGAGAAACTGATTTACCAGGGCTACTGACGTATCTAAATCCTTCCATACGGGTGCTAAAATAGTTGAGCCATCAGCATATTTGAAGAGCACGGGCGTTTCGTTTATAAAGATATCCAGGTCATTGAGGAAAATATGAAATAAATATGGACCCCCGCACTTCCTTGTATGGCCCCCTTATTGACACATACCCAGTGACTTCACCCTTGGTGTTCATGGTATCTAGTGTGTCAACGCCTGCTTAGCCTGCGTTGCAGCCAGACGTGTCACACAATCCCCGGTATAGTCCGTCTGCGAAACGGCTCCCTAAAGCTTGTTCTGATATCTCGTAGGAATCCACGGATCTGTGTATTCATTTCTGATTGGTTATTTTCTTACGCGCCTTATGATTGATCATATTCTTGCGAAATTTATCACGCAGTGCTAGAAATAAATATCGTCGCGTGTAAATTGTATATTGGAAGTACTTTTGTACAAAGGTTTCCTTTGCATCTCAAAAGGTTGAAAAGGTTATGCCTGATTCGTCCGTTTATGGTAATTTATGCTGTCGCGTCGTCGAAAAGGGAAACGAAAGAGTGCTACTTCTAAAGGAATAATTTGAATATATCAAATAAAGTTGAAATGGTAAATAAAGAAACTGTTTGGGGCTGCGTCGGTGGGGGTAAAGAAATAATTTGAATATATCAACAAAGTTGAAATGGTAAATTGGCCACCGTTACGATTATAAAAGCTGACGTTTCGAGCGTTAGCCCTTCGTCATTAGATCCGACGAAGGGCTAACGCTCGAAACGTCAGCTTTTATAATCGTAACGGTGGCCAATTTACCATTTCAACTTTGTTGATATATTCAAATTATTTCGTTACCCCCACCGACGCAGCCCCAAACAGTTTCTTTAGAAACTATTAGCCTTTACTTTTAAAGGGATGGAAACAATTCGACGTACTCACCGAGATTAAAAGTTTGGAAATATCTTTGCGATCGATCGAAAACAATTACGTCTGCCGAAACTGTGTTGCGAAACTGAAAAAACGTCGGTCACTTATCGAGCAAACAAAAAAATTGGAAGCAGATCTCAAAAGCCTTAGTACAAGGGAATATTCGCTTAGAGTCAAACGATATGGGGAACTGCTAAGTGACGACCACGATGCTCCAACATCGAAAAAAATCTGCGATGGATCTGACGGGGATTTTGCCCGCTTCATTACTTCATCTCCTTTTCTTGAATAAGCGATCGCACCGTCGATATTACAACGAGAACACTGGAACCGCGAGGCTTTCTGAACAGAGCATCCGCAGCGATCGGAAGGCACTGGAAAATCAAAGCTTTACGGTAGCCAGTCGGCAAATTTACAAAAATATTTCGTTCTCCAAGAAATTTGCGAAGTGCGTTTTCCTGTTCAGGTAGACGATTATCGATTTCAAACTGCTCTCTCACGGCTTTGAATGTTTTTTGCCAACGTTCTTCTGTATTTGCAGACATCTTGTTTCCAGCTCAAAGTAAATTTGACGTTTAATGTAATGTACAACTGTTATAGAGTAGTTGGGAAACCTACAGAAATCTATTTTTGGCATTACGTGATAGTTGCGTGGTAACTTTCGCAAGAGTTATCAAATCAGATAGCGCGTAAGCCAATCAAAAATGGAAACACAAACAGCAGGATATCGGAACAAGCTTTAGGGAGCCGTTGCGCAAACTGACCATACCGGCGGTTAGACTGTCTGCGACGCAGGCTACGCCTGCTGTGTGGGTGAAAATTGCATATAAAGATCAATAAGTTTTCTATTGAATTTTTATTAGGAGCCGCTTTGCAGTGGCTCCTTGTTGTCCATCGTCAGTTCTTCCACATCTCAAATTGTCTTAATCATCACAATTTGTTTCGGAGCCAAACATCAAATTTAGTCGATTTTCTGCATAAATTTACACCTTGACAGTAAATAATTACCTTGCACCACCAATTACTGCCTTCTTTCCAGGAGCCAATGCCTGTAACGAGCTTTGCTTGTACAAAGAAGAAAGAAACTGGTTGCACATGGGATTGGCCGTATCCTTTCAGAATTTTTCAAACATGATGCGAAAAATACTTCAATGAAACTGGAAAAAGTTCAATTCAGGTTTTTCTACTCATTATGCAAACAAGGTTTATTCATACCTCAGTGAGCCGTTATAACAAACTGAAGTATTGTAATAGAGTCTTTCGATTATTCCACAAGAATTCGCCAAAAAAGGGGGCTGTAATATCGAATACACAGAGTTTGAGCTGAAGGCCCCTCATTTATTTTTCTAGAGAAGCATACCCTAGACACCCAAAACTAAACAAATAATTGCGCTTAAGGGTCGCTTCACTTACTCTAATAAAACCAAATCTCTAAAATAAACCCTCGCTCGAATTCTGATTCCATATTTAAGATTCTATTTGATATTCTAGTGTTGCTAAAATACACATTTCCAGAGCACTTTCGCACATCCATTTCTATCCTTGACAAGGTCTAAGATCGACAACAATAACGAATGTGTGCTCCATTTGCTTACCAAATCTAATACTGCACTAAAAGATATGGCGAATAGGTATGCCATTCTCGGCTATGCTTATCAAGGTCTAGGACAGTTCAAAACAGCAATCGACTACCATCAACGTCATCTAGAAATTGCTAAAGAAGTGGGAGACAAGGCCGGAGAGGGAGGAAGTTATGGCAATCTCGGCAATGCTTATCAAGGTCTAGGACAGTTCAAAATAGCAATCGATTACCATCAACGTCATCTAGAAATTGCAAAAGAAGTGGGAGACAAGGCCGGAGAGGGAGGAAGTTATGGCAATCTCGGCAACGCTTATGACGGTCTAGGACAGTTCAAAACAGCAATCGACTACCATCAACGTCATCTAGAAATTGCTAAAGAAGTGGGAGACAAGGCCGGAGAGGGAAGAAGTTATGGCAATCTCGGCAACGCTTATCAAGGTCTAGGACAGTTCAAAACAGCAATCGACTACCATCAACGTCGTCTAGAAATTGCTAAAGAAGTGGGAGACAAGGCCGGAGAGGGAGGAAGTTATGGCAATCTCGGCAACGCTTATGACGGTCTAGGACAGTTCAAAACAGCAATCGACTACCATCAACGTCATCTAGAAATTGCTAAAGAAGTGGGAGACAAGGCCGGAGAGGGAAGAAGTTATGGCAATCTCGGCAACGCTTATCAAGGTCTAGGACAGTTCAAAACAGCAATCGACTACCATCAACGTCGTCTAGAAATTGCTAAAGAAGTGGGAGACAAGGCCGGAGAGGGAAGAAGTTATGGCAATCTCGGCAACGCTTATGACGGTCTAGGACAGTTCAAAACAGCAATCGACTACCATCAACGTGATCTAGAAATTGCTAAAGAAGTGGGAGAAAAGGCCGGAGAGGGAAGAAGTTATGGCAATCTCGGCAACGCTTATCAAGGTCTAGGACAGTTCAAAACAGCAATCGACTACCATCAACGTCATCTAGAAATTGCTAAAGAAGTGGGAGACAAGGCCGGAGAGGGAGGAAGTTATGGCAATCTCGGCAACGCTTATCAAGGTCTAGGACAGTTCAAAACAGCAATCGACTACCATCAACGTCATCTAGAAATTGCTAAAGAAGTGGGGGACAAGGCCGGAGAGGGAGGAAGTTATGGCAATCTCGGCAACGCTTATGACGGTCTAGGACAGTTCAAAACAGCAATCGACTACCATCAACGTCATCTAGAAATTGCTAAAGAAGTGGGAGACAAGGCCGGAGAGGGAAGAAGTTATGGCAATCTCGGCAACGCTTATGACGGTCTAGGACAGTTCAAAACAGCAATCGACTACCATCAACGTCGTCTAGAAATTGCTAAAGAAGTGGGAGACCAGGCCGGAGAGGGAAGAAGTTATGGCAATCTCGGCAACGCTTATCAAGGTCTAGGACAGTTCAAAACAGCAATCGACTACCATCAACGTCGTCTAGAAATTGCTAAAGAAGTGGGAGACAAGGCCGGAGAGGGAGGAAGTTATGGCAATCTCGGCAACGCTTATCAAGGTCTAGGACAGTTCAAAACAGCAATCGACTACCATCAACGTGATCTAGAAATTGCTAAAGAAGTGGGGGACAAGGCCGGAGAGGGAAGAAGTTATGGCAATCTCGGCAACGCTTATCAAGGTCTAGGACAGTTCAAAACAGCAATCGACTACCATCAACGTCATCTAGAAATTGCTAAAGAAGTGGGAGACAAGGCCGGAGAGGGAAGAAGTTATGGCAATCTCGGCAACGCTTATCAAGGTCTAGGACAGTTCAAAACAGCAATCGACTACCATCAACGTCATCTAGAAATTGCTAAAGAAGTGGGAGACAAGGCCGGAGAGGGAAGAAGTTATGGCAATCTCGGCAACGCTTATGACGGTCTAGGACAGTTCAAAACAGCAATCGACTACCATCAACGTCATCTAGAAATTGCTAAAGAAGTGGGAGACAAGGCCGGAGAGGGAGGAAGTTATGGCAATCTCGGCAACGCTTATCAAGGTCTAGGACAGTTCAAAACAGCAATCGACTACCATCAACGTCATCTAGAAATTGCTAAAGAAGTGGGAGACAAGGCCGGAGAGGGAAGAAGTTATGGCAATCTCGGCAACGCTTATCAAGGTCTAGGACAGTTCAAAACAGCAATCGACTACCATCAACGTCATCTAGAAATTGCTAAAGAAGTGGGGGACAAGGCCGGAGAGGGAGGAAGTTATGGCAGTCTCGGCAACGCTTATCAAGGTCTAGGACAGTTCAAAACAGCAATCGACTACCATCAACGTCATCTAGAAATTGCTAAAGAAGTGGGAGACAAGGCCGGAGAGGGAAGAAGTTATGGCAATCTCGGCAACGCTTATGACGATCTAGGACAGTTCAAAACAGCAATCGACTGCCATCAACGTTGTCTAGAAATTGCTAAAGAAGTGGGAGACAAGGCCGGAGAGGGAGGAAGTTATGGCAGTCTCGGCAACGCGTATGACGGTCTAGGACAGTTCAAAACAGCAATCGACTACCATCAACGTCGTCTAGAAATTGCTAAAGAAGTGGGAGACAAGGCCGGAGAGGGAGGAAGTTATGGCAATCTCGGCAGTGCTTATGGTAGCGTAGGACAGTTTGAAACAGCAATCGACTACCATCAACGTGATCTAGAAATTGCTAAAGAAGTGGGAGACAAGGCCGGAGAGGGAAGAAGTCACTGCCTTCTCGGAAGAATTCATCTCCGTCAAAGAAAGTTTATAAAAGCAATCGAGTGTCTCCGATGTCACCTAGAAATTGCTAAAGAAGTAGGAGACAGGGCTGGAGAGGCATGCTCACTCTGTTCACTGGGAACAAGTTTTGAGTGTCAAGGAAATTTTTTTATGGCTTTTCACTGCTTTAAATCTAGTGTAGAGGTGTATGATGACATCAGGGCTAGTCTCCAATTCAAAGATCAGTGGAAGATTTGTTATCGTGATCAGCACTGTGCGGCATACAAAGGTTTGTGGCGTATAAATCTAAATCAAGGTGAAGTTGTAAATGCTCTTCTTGCCGCAGAAAATGGACGTGCCCAAGCTTTAAGAGATCTCATGAACACAAAATATCAGCCGTCTGATTCTTCAAGGAGCACCCATTCGTGCCTTTCCCTGAGTTTTGTTCCACCTAACACAGTTTTTATAGCTATTAGTGGACCTTACCTTTACTTCTGGGTTTTCCTTAGTAAACATAATATCCAGATGAGAAAGGTACACGTGAACAATTATAACTATGAGGATGAATTGGAATTTTTCATCCAGGAACTGAACAAAGCTGCCCTTAACGAGATCGGAAAAAGAAGTTCTCTTACATGTAGAGATCCTTCACCTGATGCGCCAAAAGAGGGGGAAGTGGGGAACGATGTGGTTCGAATTGATGTGAGAAGCTGTCAATCAAGTGCTCTGCAGAAGCTGCATGACATCATTATTACTCCTATTGCTGGTCTGATCAATGGCAACGAGCTTACATTTCTTCCAGAGGGACCTTTTTTCCTCGTACCTTATGCAGCATTGGAGGATTCGATGTCAACGTATCTGAGTGATTCTTTCAGAATTCGTTTACTTCCGTCCCTGACAACCTTACAACAAATAAATGATTGCCCATCTGATTTTCACGAGAAGAGTGGTGCATTGCTGGTTGGCGATCCATGTTTCAAAGATATCATCTACCAGAAAAAACCGTTGGTGCAACTTCCGGGAGCAAGGAAAGAAGTGGAGATGATCGGACGCATGCTAAATATCTCCCCCCTCACTGGAGGTATGGCAACAAAACATGAAGTTTTAAAACGCCTGTCATCGGTGGCGTTAGTACACATTGCAGCGCACGGTAAAATGGAAACTGGAGAAATTATCCTGGCACCAAACACGGTAAGAGAAGACCCTCAGCCTCAAGAGAAAGACTATCTAATGACGGTGGAAGATGTTCTAGAAGCTGGGCTACGGGCACGACTGGTTGTACTAAGTTGTTGTTACAGCGGTCGCGGGGAGGTTATGGCTGAGGGTGTGGTCGGCATCGCGCGAGCATTTCTGGGTGCCGGCGCTAGATCTGTTGTGGTAACTTTGTGGGCGATTGACGACGAGGGAACTCTGGAGTTCATGAGTTTCTTCTATGATGCACTTGTTCAGGGCAAGAGGGCAAGTGAAGCTCTCAATCAGGCCATGAAAGGTATGAGAGAAACTAAGAACTTCAAGGACGTCAAGTACTGGGCACCATTTGCACTCGTTGGTGATGACGTCAGCCTGGATTTCGAGGAAATTCAGATGCTTAACCAGGTAAATACTATGTTTATAGCTTTTATTATAAATTACAAGCGACTTTAAATCAAAGTTATAGCTTTATCTGGGAGTATTGATATCTATGTTGTTATTCTGCTTTTAATCGTGTTAGGAATTTCTCTTTTTGCTCGATCGATTGCGATGCAATTTAAAGTTGATACATTTAAGAAGATACCTTTTATAAAAATCCCGTTGTACATTGTATCGTTTCACGTTGTAAAGCCAAAGAATAAACTTAAAGGCAACTCAGCGTTCCTCCCTAAATTTTGGATTCTTTCTTTTCTCAGTTAAAGCAGTAAACATTGGGACTGCATCAGAAAGGGGACGAAACCCAGAATTAACGGCTTCCTGCAAACGCTTACATTTGGAAAGGAAACCAGCACGACACCAATGAAATATTTTGTCAAGAGTCTTCTTTTCAAATCGGAGAGAACCAGAAACAAGCATAGCTAAATTTGGCAAGAGTCGTGAAGGATTTTCATTGACTCAAAAGTTTATTTTTCTCTTGCGTGAACTGCTCTTACGAGCTTAAAAGAACTTTGGACACTCAAAAGGAAAAGGACTTTGGATTGTTTCTTTTTTTGCACTTTGATGTATTGCTCGAACTAATTTTAACGCGTTTTTAATGTGACGACTTCAAATTATCATGACTAACTGTATAACAAATTACTTTTTCAATATGAGAAGAATGAAGGTGATACCTACAAACAAGATCTCGGGTAATACATCTACGTTAGAGTTAAAACGTCTCGCAAACATTTTCTACTTTTTTTAAGGAGTTCTTGTTAGTCGTCTTTTACCTTGTAGTTGTTAAAAAGCTATCAAAGCCATATGCATGTCGAGAGAGTTTCCAGAGAATTTGGAGAATATTCAGTTTTCCCATTGCTCGATTATTTTAGTTTCAGTCGAATGGAAGTTGTGTGATAACCTTTAGAAGAGTTTTGCCTAGTTATTAGTGATCGATGTTATTTTGTGTCACAGAAACATTGTATTTTTCTCTTTAATTTTGGACTCAAAATGAAAGATTCTAACGTTTTGTGGCCATTATTTAATATTAGTATTACGATGGATTTGGCAGATTTTTCCTTTGCCCTTGAATATGAACGCCTGCTATCTTTGTACAAGTAATACGATAAAATTTAAGCGATCGTATTTCTGAAACTTTCACCTCTCATCTTTGTAAAAACTAAATTTTTTTTTCCAATCGTTTCTGGGATTTTCCAAGGTTAAAATATCTTCAAAACCAACGTTTCGATCAGTTTTAGTTGTCTTCCTCAGGCTGTTTAAAGTTTTTCCAATAAGGCGGATTGTTTAGTCTTTCGGTTTTGAAGATACTTTAACCTCGGAAAATCCCAGAAATGATTCCATAAAATTTAAGTATGCTGTTAAAACTAATCGTACAGTAGCAAACGAGAATTAATAAAAGTTGTAGCTTTTGCTTTACTGGCCAGGTTCAAATTGTGTATAATAGGAATCTACAAGTAAAGAGGCTCAGAAGTTGCAAGGAGGTTAGAGGCAAATGATGAAAATAGTCACTCCTATTGGGTTGCTTACCTACCTACAACAAAAATATTTGAAAAAATTGGGCAAGCCGAATGTTTCGAATTTTGCTTGAAGGGAGGGGTAAGTCGAAAAAATAAAAATAAAAAAGTTAAGAAATCTCTCATAACTGTGGGGCTCATTCGATAAGAACTTTTGCACAACAATTTTGAGAGATAAAATTCGATATTTTTTGATTTTATAACCGCTACAGAAGTTTCCTCGGGACCCTTACCTTAGGATGTCGAGTGACGTGCTTAGTTTGTGCGTTACCTGATAGAAATGAAGTTTAATCATAATTCGTTGAAATTTTGATTGGAACCAAAAGGCAAGAAAAGTAACATTTTTTAATGTTACTTTTCCAAGAATGAAAGAATGAATCTGGAACAGGCAGGTGTGAGGAGAACACAGGCACTGCACATTCCTGCTATGCTGAAGCAGAGATGTTTAATGAAACTGACCGTAGAAAGAAAAAAATATTCAAAGCAGCTGTAAATCATGATCATTTGAGATATCAACGGAAGTAAAAGCGAGCATCGCTGAGTTTCCTTTGCTTTTAAACGACAGTGAAACTGACCGAAAATGACATTATTACCTTGGCCTGGGAGCAGGCCCACTTCAAGTTAGCGCTTAGCAAGAACGTAACTTCGGCCGTAAGAAAGAATTAGGACTTCAGCAACGTAAGCCGGCGAGATGTTTGCCGGGAAGTCTAGCACTGATTAGTGCCGGACCTGTGGCAAACCTTTTCCCGACTCGTCTCAAATCCTCCGAGAAACACTTGTCCTTCAGTGCTGGTAATGAGAGCCTGGCCACAGGATGTTATCACTTACAAACTGTTGGTGGACGTGGATCAAAGGCTTAGGTACCAGTTTTAACTGAGGCACTGTCTTAAAAGAGGCACAGTCAGTAAAAATCAGATATGATCGTCAAAATCGCGGTAACAGCCAAAAAATCGATTTCGCTCATACTTTCTATATTGATAGACCCTTGTACCAAAATAACCAAAACAGGGTTAGTTTTTTCTAATCTTTTTCTATTTTGAGAGTAATTAAATAAAAATGGTCGAGTGCGGATCGAGCCAAGTTTCGATATCGAAATATCGAAATTCTCTCATATTCATGGCTTTCAAGCGTAAGTCGAAAATTATCTGTGAATTTTTCTTTACAATAACATCATAGTTAGGGCCTTGAATAATTCATTGCGGACATGAAAAGCAGATATCTTCTCGTTATAAATATTTTAGGATTTTTTTTTCTCGATGACACCCTGCGCCTGTTTTTCAATAGCTCTATGGTACCCTTAAACAGCTGCCAAAAACGCTTGTTGTTACGCGAAGGAGAACCCAATAACTATATTGCAGATAGAGTTCAAGGATAGACGTTCTCAGATATACTTTCAATTTTTTGGGATAATTTTTGGTTTTGCAGTAACCCTTGTTTGAAGTTTGCTTATTTTCGAGATTTGCTGCAGCCGCCATATTGAAGTTTCAACTAACTTGGCCATCAAGAAACAATTGATGGCATGTCGAAAAGTACATTTGAAGCTAAAACATGATAAGGTAACTTAAGATAAGACTTGGTTTTTGTTTCTTATCTAGAAAATTAATTAAATTGGTGGTAGACTCTGGCAGATTTTTGCTTGTTGTCAGTTTGTTTACACAAGACATTTGGTGACTACTGTACCAAAAAGTTGCGTTTTGTTGATACCTTCGGTTTCGGTTCCAAATCTACTTTCTGGGCATTTAAGTTAGTAGTTTTACTTTTCAGAATGTACAATCTACGAAAACTGCGGCTTTTCCATGCTAAACACTGATCAAATAATAAATAATTTAAACTATGTAGCGTGTGAAACAACCTGTGTCTATAATGTATCCGTCGGCAGACCGTCGGCACGCATGTTTGATGACAGCTACCGATATTTAATTGAACATTATAATAGTAATAGTAGTTGGGGATTTCTTCAGTATTACATATTCTATTTATAAATCGGGTTCGAAGTGACGGTTAATTAATGATGAATTATACATCATAGTAGTTATAGTAGTTGGGGATTTCTTACTGCGCATTTTCGGGTTGGAAGCGATGGGTCATAAATCATAAATTGTAAAGTTTACGATTTTCATTCATTTTATGATATGTTATAACAAATTTTTTGGTATTCAGCACGTGCACGTTCTTACGAGCTTTGTCGTAAGCTCTTTTGTGTTCAACGTGAATAAATAAACTCACTTACTTAATTACGCTTGTCCAAAGATCAGTATCACTGGCATGAGGAAGTTCGCTGATTTAAACCTTATTAATATTTTAAAAAGCAGGATATGTCCAAGTTTTATTCATTTAGTTATGTCTGCAAGGTTTAACTGAACGTAATCGTACGTATCCTACTCCAGTAACAGTTCTTTTCGTCTGGTTGCGTGACACTGTGAAGTGTGAATTTTGGAGTTGTCAATTTCAATTTTCTCTGAGAACTTTTCAGAAAATTGTCTTATAAGATTGCGTCATTGAAACAATAAACCTTTCTCAAGCATCGCTTTTACGTTTTTATTGATGGTCGAGAGAATGTGGACCTGATCTAAGATGGGAGAATCAATCTCGTCAGGGACTCCCCCTCGTATCTTGCAACAGGAATATTACATGCCATAAATAAAACAGTTGAAGATTATTGGATGTGACACGGAAATTGAGGTTATTTTAGCAAGGAGTACTCTCTGATGTTTTCGTAGTAACACGCTTTGCCTGTTCAAGCGTCAATAGTGTTACAAAAATTCCCAGACACTGTAGAACAAATGATGGCCATGTTCTTGTCATGGCAAGGGTTATTATAGCAATCTTTTATGAAATTCCAAAGGAACAAATAAGCGAGGTTCCGAAAAAATTATTTGAGCGTATGCCAAAAAAGAATTAAGGCGATCTGCTAAATAATGCTTCCATAATATCTCTTCCTTATTTTATGATGAAGAGTAGCTTTAATTTTGTTGATGAAAAAGTCTCCGCGAGAATCTAATCTATCTTACACTAAGGGTGTTTTTAGGTTACCGTATTGCATGGTAATCTACTGTCAGTAAACGACCACCAAGGAGTGAATATCGTTTACACCATAATATACGTTAATATCAACTGATAAAAGGACAGCAGTATTGAAACTTATTCAAACAGTATTCAAACTTTAGGTACTGGAAAGTACTGAAAACCAGTGCAAGCCATGACGCTTGACGAGAAGAGTCTATTTATTTACATTTCTGTTTGTGTTGATAGAATTTTGTGCTCCAAAGGGGCCATTACCCCTACGCGCAGTGGTTGAACGGTTTGGACAGAGTTTTGTAGCCGGCCGTGTCCACTTTCACCCGTGTTCGGATCTCGCAGATGAGAAGTTGGAACTAGAATGAAGTGTATTTCACTGGCAAGAACACGGAAAATCATCATCCGTACAAAATACAATTGCTGGCAGTCAATTTTTCTTTGTTATTCTATTTACTTTTTTTTTATATAGAATCAAAACGAATTTGGCTGGTTTATATAAGCTATTCAAACGTTATTAGTTTAAGCATATCAAACATTTGAATTTTATTCAAACGCTAATAGTATCAAGCGATTAATTCTCTCTATAAGAGCTATAATTTATTTCCAGTTTATAATATTACTTGACCTCACTAATGTCAGATCAAGAGCCACGCCTCCAGGGATGTTCGAAAAATGGAAAAGACGCGGTGAAATTGACGCTAAAGTGTGGGCTTTTATGGTACACTGTAAAAGTAAGAAAATAAATAGGTTTAGATTGAAAGGAAGTTGCTTTATGGTGATTTCTTTTTGTTCAAATTCAAACTGCCAAAAATCCTAACTACGTGTCCACGTCTATGAATAATTGGCAATATGTTGATCATTACGTGATATTCTTGTTGCTTGTCGAGAGATAG
Organism: Stylophora pistillata; assembly: GCF_964205215.1. Taxonomy (NCBI): domain Eukaryota; kingdom Metazoa; phylum Cnidaria; class Anthozoa; order Scleractinia; family Pocilloporidae; genus Stylophora; species Stylophora pistillata. The sequence goes on from NC_142520.1 coordinate 27,933,564, forward strand.
GTAGCCTTTCCTGAGCAGGTCAAGCAAAAAGCAAATCTTTGGGACTATAACATTCAACTTTAGAATGTCACTATGTTTAAAAAAACTTGGGCTCATTCTTTGCACGCAATTGATATGTGGGTCTTTTAAAAATTACTTCTCCCAACATTAAAAAGAGTGCAGTCACGGCTTCGATGATGCCTGTTACTCAATTGCGTGACAGATCAGACAAGTGATCGAACCGCGTTGAACGGTCCTCGATTGTTGCAATGTATAAGTTGTTTTTATGTCTACCAGCGCAACACCGAAAAGTGTTCTCATAGGAAACGTCACCAAAATGAAGCCGACTTACTTAGCAAAGGTCGCTTGTGAAAAGGAGAAAGCAGAATTTAGCACAAAACAAACTAACATGTCATGACGAGCCAAACACGTAAAGACGAGGTCAAGAGGAGAGTCACAGCAGATTTTGTAAACGTTTCTCGACGCATTTCTGTTAAGTGTACCTCTACATTTTGCTCTGATGCATATTTAACTTATTCCATTTATTTTGCTTCGCTTAACAATTTAGAGGAGCTTTACATTGGAAACTTTTCATTGCAACCATGTGAAGTGTTAATTACTTCAAAATGGCGGATATTGAAAATTGGTTTACTTCAGGAATGTCGTCTTGTTATACAGATACAAAAGATCCCAGGGAAATAAAACGGTAGAAAGTTGAAGCTATCCTTGAACCTGGCTCAGCAGATTTCCTGGTCGATTTCATTGCGTACCGCGGGCATTTTTGGCACGTTTGTTTGAAGTACCAACGAATCTATTTCAAAACAGCTGTAGGTACACTTGAAAAAAAAAAAAAAACATATTTTATTTTTAAGGAAAGGTTATGAGTTGGTTGTGCTGCCAATCAATTGCAGAAGCATCAGACGAATAGGATTAGTGTGAAACTAATTTAAAACTCACGATGAACTGACTCGACAGCGCCACGAATTATGACAATTTCAAAGGTTTCGTTGAAGAAAATAGTGTCAACCGTTTTAAGTAGATTTCTCCTATACAAGCGAGAATTTTAACAAACAGACATTGCTGTCATCTGTATGGGACTAAAGCCTACCAATGGACAAAGTATGGGCGAAATTGAATTTTGAGCTGTGTCGGCGATTTCTCTAATTTTTACTGACATTTACTCTTAAAAGGTGGATAGCTTTCCACAGATCACCAAATACTATCAACGTGTAGTACACTTGAAGTTCTTACAGACGGGAGGAAGAAAGGTTTGTTCACTACCTTTTTCGGAGAAACCTTTTGAAAATTTGTGAGACGTTTCTTTTCTCTCGCGAAAATAATTTCCTTTGTGTCATACACAAAGAACAGTTTGTACTTTTATTTTTTTTCACTACAAAGTGTCTGCTCTTCGATTTAATTAACCCCCAGCATTCCTTAGGCAGATAATTAATCACTCTTGGTGGCATCTTAAGACAGCGTTTCTTTCACGTTTAGAAACTCTGCATACTTTGTCTAACACAGCGGTCGACAGGCAACAAACATACAGGAAGTTCACGAACTGTGTATTGTTATGATTGACAAACGAGACGAGAAACGATTAGAGAAAGAGTACGAAACTAATAAAAGAGAATATTATCGTTGTCACTCTGTAATCATACACATTATGACTAACTGCACGGTAAGGAAAATAATTTGGTTTTATCAATTGAGATGGTAATGCAAAGTGGCCACCTTAAACAGTTTAAAAGCTGACGTTTCGAGCGTTAGCCCTTCGTTAGAGCAAATGACAAAGGGCTAACTATCAATGATCGAAACGTCAGCTTTTCAACTCTTTACGGACTCCGAGGCCATCTCACATCATCAACTCAGTTGATAATACCAAATAACCTTGTTACTCACACCGACACAACACAGCAGTTTCTTTAGCAACTTATCCCCTTTGAGCATGAGGAGTTAACGCCATTTAACAATTGGTTCATGCTTTAGTATGCACCATGATCGAGTTATGGAGCACGTCGGAAGTTTGGAGAGCACGAAAGAAGCGTAAGAATGAGTTGCCCGAGGCAATAGCCGAGGGAAACTCTAGCTTCTTGAGTGCTCTCCAAACTTCCCACGTGCTCCATAACTCGATAGTGCACAGCTAAAAGCATGGACCAATTGTTTTAGAACATAGCCGGTGGAATTGTGCATCAAACCCGACGCAAAAATCTTTTGTTGTTAGCCATAGCCTAAGGATGTGAATATATATGTTTAAGTATGTATAGTTTCTTAACACACGATTATCCTAAGTGGAACGTTTTTATTATATTTGTATATTTTTATTATTAAGATTTTCAAATTATTTTAACCATGAATTTTGTTTCTTGTATATTATACACGTAATTCAGTCTTCGGATTGCGAGGTGTTTCTTTTTAATAAACGAGTTATCCATCCAAAAACGGGGAACAAAATCAAGTGAAGCGAATCGTGACGGCGCTGATGCCGAGTCTCCTTTCCCGTTGTTTTTCTCTTTTTCTGCCTCATTTAAAAACTTTAGCCCAAGGGAAAAGGTCAGAAAATTTTCTTCGTTTTGGGACAAGTGGGCCGAGTCTCTGTTTGAAGCCATTATTTCGCGAAATATGTTATTTTTCTCCGCGCTAACAGTGGCCACTCGCGCGAAAAAAAGAAATTCTGGCGCAGCGACCTGCTCACGCTATCAGCGTGCACTATCGGGATTTTTAGCACGCTTACGTATACTGAATTTGATTGCGCGGCTCTGCTAGCTATGTTCTAATGCAGTGTGGGTCATTTTGTCGGGATCAGTAATGTGTATGTTTTGAAATACTGTTTTTGGAGACAAGGTCATAACGACACATAAATTCGAAATAGTCATATCTATCATCTTCATCTATAGAGTCTTTTAATTGTTGTAGACCGACTTTATCACAAAGAAAAATATTACTTGTGACTCGATCAACTCTTATCATGATGACAAAAAATACTATGATAGTGACAAGACATACTTCAACGGGTGATTCGATAATTTTTTAATAATGAAAGTGTTTTTTCCGAATTCTTTGCAAGGGGCATATGATTTGAAAACAGGCACTTTCTGTAATTCTTCGAAACTGACCAATTCGACTTTTTTTAGCAGTTTATAAAGGAAGAACAGAGATCTTACCTTTCTATATCCACCTTTTTCTTTATTTAACACAATATCACAAGCTGAGTACAAAAACAAAAGAGCAGTGCCGGGGATTCTCCGACTCGCCTATCATTATGTCACATCTGTCTACTCAAGTCCGTTTCACATTGGTCGTCTGAGTAACGACTCCGTTACAGTTTAAAGAGCGCATTTAAGTGCTCCACTCCTAATCACAACTCCTAGGAAAGCTTCTACCGACGACACTGATTGCAAGCGGCAGATTCTCAACAGGATTTGCTAGGACGGTGTGGGAATTGTTAACATTAGGTAAGATTTCGTGTGTTAGTCTTCGAATTGAATATTAGATTATTTTCCTTCTCTTCGGGAATTTCGATAAGCTTTTGTACTTGTATATGTGGAAAGGAAATCTTAAGAGATCTTCTTCCGAAATCAATGCCTTTCATGTGAGTGTGCCTGGATCGATACTCTGTGACGCTGTGTTCATTCCTGGATATATACACACGAAAGCACCTGTTATTCTTGCGTGTGATCTGGCCGACCTCACAAAACAGGCGGTGGCACTACAGTCTATTTTCGAGATGGTATTCCTCATCCAATTAGACCCGATCTTGGCGCTCCTTTATCTGAATCTTGTGCGTTTGAAATCTCTCGACCTAAATACAAGAAACTGATAATCTGGGCAGTCTACAGAGCACCTGATTTGAATCTGGAAAATTTTTATCAAGATTTAAACACATCTATGTCTTCTCTGCCTGAGAAGACAAAGCTTGTTTTGCTCGGGGATTTCGACATAATTTTTTTATGCTCTGAGATAGATAATGATAAAGCCAAGAAGTGCAAACTTCTCCAGGTGACAAATATTTATCACCGAGACCAACGAGTGATACACCAACGAGAATTCCGGAAAAATCATCAACATTGATTGACTTATTGTTTACTAATACTTCTCATCATGTTATTGACCGAGACGTCATTCCATCACCTCGGTCGTAAAGTGATGAGCGTGATGGAATCACGCTCATCACCATATATCCCAGAAGTGCTCTGGCATTCAGAGTAATGCCTGAGCACTTCTGGGATACATGATCTACTTAGTTTTTCATTCCTGGTTAATATAGGTAAGTGTTGTCTATCCTCTATGGTTCACCCAGGCTGAAGTCCTGACATTCAGTGTAATGCCTGAGTGGTTCTGGGATATATAACATACTTAGTTTTTCATTCATGGTTAATGTAGGGAATTTTTGTCTATCTTTTCTGGTTCACCCAGGCTGAAGTCCTGGTATTCAGTGTAATACCTGAGCACTTCTGGGATATATAACATACTTAGCTTTTCATTCATGGTCAATATAGGTAAGTGTTGTCTATCCTTCCTGGTTCACCCAGGCTGAAGTCCTGGCATTTAGTGTAATGCCTGAGTGCTTCTGGGATATATAACATACTTAGCTTTTCATTCATGGTCAATATAGGAAAGTGTTGTCTATCCTTTCTGGTTCACCCAGGCTGAAGTCCTGGCAAAAAAAAACTTTAAACTTAAACTTTATTTTTATTTAGACACGGTAAATCTATCAGATAGAATGATAGTATTATTACAATTACATTCTACTTTAATCTATATAAACATAATCTAAAATTTAATAGTGAAATAGAAAAAATAAAGAAATTCTGCTTTACATAGATGCCGTGTGTGTTTTGTCGATTCTGACGAAGAAATCGCGACAACCATTTCGAAAAGATTGAAGTGATTGTGCTTGCCGCAATTCAGGGGACAAGCTATTCCAGATAAGCGCGCCGTTATAGCTAAGGCTATTTTTCAGGAAATTGGTGCGGGGCAATGGAACAGCTAGTTTGTTTTCAGAGTTCCTTAGATTATAAGGAGGATCATATTTAGTAAAAAGAGAACCAAGATAGTCGGGCGCAAGACCATGTATAGATTTATAGACCATGGCAGCCACTTGTATTTGTCGCTGAGTATCTAACCGTCTCCAGTTAAGTTGTTCAAAAAGAGGATCAGCGCTTGTGTCATAACTGGAGAAGGTCAGAATAGGGGAAGCCCGGTTTTGCAACTTTTAGAGCTTATTCGAAAGACCCTTGTCACAATGCCCCCAGACCTCGCTGCAGTAATTAAAGTACGGTTGAACTAAGGCATTGAAAACGGACTCCAGAGTGGTTCGGTTAACAAAAGGCCTACAACGTTTAATTGCTCCAATGCCCGATGCGATTTTCTTGGCTATTTTTTCAATGTGCATATTCCATGAAAGGTTTTCGTCTATATGCACACCCAGAGATTTAACCGAGCTAACTTGTTTAATTATGTCACCACCTATGATTAGTTTATGGGAAGTATCGTAAGTACCTATCCTTCGCCGCGATCCAATTAATATGAATTCAGTTTTAGATGAATTTAGAGTCAATTTGTTTGCAGTGAGCCATGTATTAACATTGGATAGATCGTGATTCATAACATCATTGATCATTTCTATGTTGTTACTGGCGAAGGTCAGGTGAGTATCGTCGGCATACAAACGTGCAACTGAATTAGACAGGCAATTAGGAAGATCATTTATGTATAAAACAAAAAGCAAGGGTCCTAGAATTGTTCCTTGCGGAATTCCACAAGTGAGAAATTGACTAATTGAGAGCGAACCATCTACGAAACATTGTTGATTTCGATTATCTAGGTATGACCTAAACCATTCATAAGCGATACCGCGGATGCCATATTCGAATAATTTAGACATAAGAATTGTATGGTCAAAGGTATCAAAAGCCTTTTTTAGGTCGAGAAAAATGGAACAATTATTAGTTTTCCTCGACGTGAGCTCATTTACAATCCTCCAGGTCTGGCGCGAATTGCCTTCGTTTTTATCTAATGCCCTTTTATAATAGAGCTCATTTGCTTTTTTAATTTCGTTATTAACTAGGTTGCGACATTTTTTTAATTTTAGCCAGTCATTAGCATCCTTAGAAAGCGATGCTTTCGATTTAAAAACATCTCTGTCATGCATTCAGTTCTTTAAGTAAGATGTAATCCAAGGTGACTTTGAGGCGCGCGTCCGTTTTACATGAAGTGGGGCATGCTTGTTTACACATTCCAGGAATAGTTGTTTCCATGCAGCCCACATTAAATTAGTATCAGAGTAGCATTCGATGCTACTCTAATCCTGTTGACCTATATCGTTACGAAAGTCCCTCGTTACGAAAGTGATCAGAGTTAAAGTTGATGCCTCTATCAGATTAGAAGCGAAATATGATCAAAGATTTTACCCAAGCAAGCTACTAAGTATCCAGCAGAGAATGCGGAGTAAAAGTGCTGGATACCTAGACTTTTTATTGCTAACGGTGTGAGGCTCGTTATGGGCGGGAGTTTGCGTATCAGAAAATGGCTTAGCCGAGGCAAGGAGAGGAGACGCCTCAAATTTGACGAGGAAACTTCGTGCTTTCTCTGTAAAGTATGTCAAAATTTCTGAGGGGAACATGGACCCGCCACTCAATACGCTTGGTAAAAGATTACGTCGAAGATCAAATCATGGCGTTCTGCAGACAGCACTCCTCTCTTCCAATACTAAAACTGGAGTATATATAGCGGCAGTGTATACGAGAGGCTGAAGACTGAAGCCGCCGATGAAGTAGATGTCACGGTGGTTTTGAAAGCTAGAAGGGGAGAGAATAAAGGCTGATGGTTTCGAAAGAAACTGTTTGGGGTTGCGTCGGTGGGAGTAACGAAATAATTTGGATATATCAACAAAGTTGAAGTGGTACATTGGCCATCGCAACGATTACAAAAGCTGACGTTTCGAGCGTTAGCCCTTCGTCATTCGCTCCGACGAAGGGCTGACGCTCGAAACGTCAGCTTTGGAAATCGTTGCGGTGGCCAATTTACCACTTCAACTTTGTTGATATATCCAAATTATAAGGGGAGAGATTGAGGTTTTCGGATCCGGAATACCTGGGTATGTCCGCATCATGGCAAGAGAAGACTCGGCGTTCCGTAAGTATGCAAGTCGTGAAGGCTATATCGACCCTATGCGCCTTCAAGATGGTTGGTTTAACAGCCTCGTTAACCGAGCAGTGAATGATTTCAATGCTAAATCGCTATTCTCTGAGGTTCGTCTGGTTGTTCGTTACCACGAGCCAGCAATACAGCTGGACATTCTCAGGAAAGGAACTAACGAGAAGCTTTTACCAGTTGATCTCGTTCCTTGTTTCCAAGTCGGGGAGAGCTGCTATGTTACCAAGCCTTACACTGAAGGGAGACATTCTGTGTCTAGTCATGAGCTTCTGTGGAGGCAGTCTTTTTCATTACAGGAAAAGCAAGTCCTGGAGTACATGGACAGAGGTCATGGCTGCAGGCACGAGCTCCTCCGAATCGTGAAAACTTTGGTTAAGAGGCAGGCAACATCTTTACCGCTGGAGTCATACTACTTGAAGACCGCCTTCATGCACTACATAAAGGGAGGAGGTTTGCAGAACTGGGTCAGTGGAGACGCGCTGGGGAACCATTCACGCTGGGCACAAATTTCCTTGGATTTCTTCGAGCACTACAGATTTTTCTGGAGCGGAGAAATCTTCCACACTATTGGTTATCTGGTGTGAACCTCCTGGATGATATCAATCAAATAGTTACCAGAAATATGGCATATCGTCTTCAAGCAATCCTCAATAGTGAGGTAGAAATGAATAATTTCTTTCATAAGAATACGGATAGATCAGTTAAAACACTCCGGAATCTGCTTACTATATACATTGCAGTGCGTTTGATTTTTCTTCAGATAATATACAACTTATTACTGAGTCACTGCAGAAAAGCGATACATATAGGACAACAAGGCAATTTCCATGACCGAGAAGAACGTTGTTTGGTAAGGTTCTCTGAAAAAATCAAAATTGTCTTTTACTGAAGGATAATTCTCGGCTCGTTAAGGCTGTATTAGTCAAAAAAATGTTATGCGTTTTTTCTGGGCCCGTTTCCTATACGCTTTGCCAGCTAAGAAAAGGGACGGATTAGTTTGATGCAGTTTTCTTGCAATAAATATAGCAAATGCAACGGAATTTATGAAGAGTAAAATTTCAACCGCGAAAATTTACCTATTTTGAATAAAACTAGCGTTATAACTGTCCACCTATCCGTATTCCTCGTTATTTTCCATCATTTTTGGCTACAATAAAAACTTTTGTACGCCCAGTGGACATTACTTTCTTTGCTGGAAATAACGGTATCCTGCCCTTCGATTTTCTGGTGCTTTGGAGTGGCCTGTTATGGAAGCTTATAAAACCTGGTTTTTAAAAATACAGCTTAATTTTATAGATTTCTTTTTATGGAAAATGGGAATTCCATGCCCTTCGAAATCATGTGCCAAGTTACACGTCGGGGTAGAAGTAATTCAATTCACATTGGGGCTTTCATGGCATACGCGATGGAAGGCAAGAGAGAAATAAACTAATATAAAGCAGGTCGAGTGTCGTGGGTCAAAAGAAAAAGGTGGGGGGGGGGGGAATGGAGACAGGTGGAGGTCTCTCTTTCATTATCCCAGGTTCAAGGATTCTTTCAATATTGTGTTTGATATGTCATATTTCAAAATGACTCTTTCTAAAAAACAACATCAATTACACGCACCATAGCTGTACGCATCATTTGCTCGCCAGCTAACAAATTTCATAACAAGCGAGTCTGATTTCGTTACCCTAGTTCTTTTGAGATAGAATAAATATATGAAAATCATATATTTTGAACTGCGGTATTTGATACGTATGATGGACGATCCTCGCAGTAGATAGCGCTATTTGAGCAATAGCGAAATTCAGACCTGAAAAAAATCAGGCCTGTACGGGACTCGAACCACTGACCTCTGCGATACTAGTGCAGCGCTCTAACCAATTGAGCTAACAAGCCAACTGAGAGCAGGCCGTTAAGTTGATTCGTAATGAACCCGTGAAAGTGATAAATGAGATAGAATAAATATATGAAAATCATATATTTTGAACTGCGGTATTTGATACGTATGATGGACGATCCTCGCAGTAGATAGCGCTATTTGAGCAATAGCGAAATTCAGACCTGAAAAAAATCAGGCCTGTACGGGACTCGAACCACTGACCTCTGCGATACTAGTGCAGCGCTCTAACCAATTGAGCTAACAAGCCAACTGAGAGCAGGCCGTTAAGTTGATTCGTAATGAACCCGTGAAAGTGATAAATGAGATAGAATAAATATATGAAAATCATATATTTTGAACTGCGGTATTTGATACGTATGATGGACGATCCTCGCAGTAGATAGCGCTATTTGAGCAATAGCGAAATTCAGACCTGAAAAAAATCAGGCCTGTACGGGACTCGAACCACTGACCTCTGCGATACTAGTGCAGCGCTCTAACCAATTGAGCTAACAAGCCAACTGAGAGCAGGCCGTTAAGTTGGTTAGAGCTCAATTGGTTAGAGCGCTGCACTAGTATCGCAGAGGTCAGTGGTTCGAGTCCCGTACAGGCCTGATTTTTTTCAGGTCTGAATTTCGCTATTGCTCAAATAGCGCTATCTACTGCGAGGATCGTCCATCATACGTATCAAATACCGCAGTTCAAAATATATGATTTTCATATATTTATTCTATCTCATTTATCACTTTCACGGGTTCATTACGAATCAACTTAACGGCCTGCTCTCAGTTGGCTTGTTAGCTCAATTGGTTAGAGCGCTGCACTAGTATCGCAGAGGTCAGTGGTTCGAGTCCCGTACAGGCCTGATTTTTTTCAGGTCTGAATTTCGCTATTGCTCAAATAGCGCTATCTACTGCGAGGATCGTCCATCATACGTACCTAGTTCTTTTGGCGTCAATCTATTTCGATCATCTCCTTAACCTTGGCCTTTGTTAATTCTTTATTCTTTCTGACCCAATCGTTGATGAAGTCCTTTAGTCTCCTCTCGCTCAGTTGCCCTTCGAAATACAAATATACTGGAAAATAGTGCAGAGGTCACCTTTTAAGCTCTTCAGACACCTTTTACAGGCAAGCCCCTAAGGAGTTAGGGGCAAAAAAGGCCTTCATCTATAAATATCTAGTTTGGAAGATTATAATTTCGTAATGGCACTCTACCTGTTTGGCGTTGAGAAGGTTTATTTTTCCCGAATTCATGATGATTACTACTTGAAAGACAGAAACTTCCACGTTATCATTTTCTTCCATAAGAGATGTCACGCGATGCTCACCAAATCGCGCGCTTCCCCATCTTTTTGTATAGCGTCACGTAATTTTTCGGTATAGGCTGTTCCAAAGATTAGGCATGTGTCATGAAATTTAAATTTGATATGTACTTTCAAGCTGTAACGCCATTTTAGGGCCTTTTTCGAACCATTCGTGTGAGCAAAGCATAGTCACTAGCTTGGTGTCTAGCTATTTTAATAACACTATGACTACGTCAAGAAAGAACAATCACCGTGGTCAAATCAAGTTAGCGTATTTAATTTTTATCATCTACGTGTTGGTGGAATTTAGAATTTTTCTGTTAGAAGTAGGAGGGTCTCAATGGGGTTAACCGTTAGCCGTAATACGGCCAAAAAAGTTATCTGCTAAGCGTGAAGATTGACAGATTAAATGCCTCTTGAATAAAATTGTAGGGCAGTCGTATTTCCAT